>NW_024608271.1:0-55632 GCF_018296145.1 Oncorhynchus tshawytscha | reverse complement strand
GAAACTGGACTGTCCTAAGAGACAGGTCGAGGGGACGAGCTGTCTGGGAAACTGGATCTGTCGTAAGAGACAGGTCGAGGGGACGAGCTGTCTGGGAAACTGGACTGTCGTAAGAGACAGGTCGAGGGACGAGCTGTCTGGGAAAACTGGACTGTCGTAAGAGACAGGTCGAGGGGACGAGCTGTCTGGGGAAACTGGACTGTCCTAAGAGACAGGTCGAGGGGACGAGCTGTCTGGGAAACTGGACTGTCCTAAGAGACAGGTCGAGGGACGAGCTGTCTGGGAAACTGACTGTCGTAAGAGACAGGTCGAGGGACGAGCTGTCTGGGAAACTGGACTGTCCTAAGAGACAGGTAGAGGGACGAGCTGTCTGGGAAACTGACTGTCGTAAGACAGGTCGAGGGACGAGCTGTCTGGGAAACTGACTGGTCGTAAGAGACAGGTCGAGGGGACGAGCTGGGTCTGGGGAAACTGGACTGTCCTAAGAGACAGGTAGAGGGGACGAGCTGTCTGGGAAACTGGACTGTCGTAAGAGACAGGTCGAGGGGACGAGCTGTCTGGGGGAAACTGACTGTCCGGAAGAGACAGGTCGAGGGGACGAGCTGTCTGGGAAACTGGACTGTCCTAAGAGACAGGTCGAGGGGGGCGAGCTGTCTGGGAAACTGACTGTCCTAAGAGACAGGTCGAGGGGAAGAGCTGTCTGGGAAACTGAAAGAGACAGGTGGGGACGAGCTGTCTGGGAAACTGATTGTCGAAGAGACAGGTCGAGGGGACGAGCTGTCTGGGGAAACTGGACTGTCCTAAGAGACAGGTCGAGGGGACTAGCTGAACTGGGAAACTGGACTGTCGTAAGAGACAGGTCGAGGGGACGAGCTGTCTGGGAAACTGGACTGTCCTAAGAGACAGGTAGAGGGGACGAGCTGTCTGGGAAACTGGACTGTCCTAAGAGACAGGTCGAGGGGACGAGCTGTCTGGGAAACTGGACTGTCCTAAGAGACAGGTCGAGGGACGAGCTGTCTGGGAAACTGGACTGTCGTAAGAGACAGGTCGAGGGGACGAGCTGTCTGGGAAACTGGACTGTCCTAAGAGACATGGTCGAGGGGACGAGCTGTCTGGGAAACTGACTGTCGTAAGAGACAGGTCGAGGGACGAGCTGTATGGGAAACTGGACTGTCTAAGGAAACTGCTGTCTGGGAAACTGACTGTCCTAAGAGACAGGTCGAGGGGACGAGCTGTCTGGGAAACTGGACTGTCCTAAGAGACAGGTCGAGGGACGAGCTGTCTGGGGGAAACTGACTGTCCTAAGAGACAGGTAGAACGAGCTGTCTGGGAAACTGGGCTGTCCTAAGAGACAGGTCGAGGGACGAGCTGTCTGGGAAACTGACTGTCGTAAGAGACAGGTCGAGGGACGAGCTGTCTGGGAAACTGGACTGTCCTAAGAGACAGGCAGAGGGGACGAGCTGTCTGGGAAACTGGACTGTCGTAAGAGACAGGTCGAGGGGACGAGCTGTCTGGGAAACTGAAAGAGACTGGACTGTCTGGGAAACTGGAAAGAGACAGGTCGAGGGACTAGCTGTCTGGGAAACTGGACTGTCGTAAGAGACAGGTCGAGGGACGAGCTGTATGGGAAACTGGGACTGTCTAAGAGACAGGTAGAGGGGACGAGCTGTCTGGGAAACTGGACTGTCCTAAGAGACAGGTCGAGGGACGAGCTGTCTGGGAAACTGGACTGTCCTAAGAGACAGGTAGAGGGGACGAGCTGTCTGGGAAACTGGACTGTCCGGGAGAGACAGGTCGAGGGGACGAGCTGTCTGGGAAACTGACTGTCCTAAGAGACAGGTCGAGGGGACGAGCTGTCTGGGAAACTGACTGTCGGGACAGGTCGAGGGGCTGTCTGGGAAACTGGACTGTCCTAAGAGACAGGTCGAGGGGACGAGCTGTCTGGGAAACTGGACTGTCGTAAGAGACAGGTCGAGGGGACGAGCTGTCTGGGAAACTGGACTGTCGTAAGAGACAGGTCGAGGGGACGAGCTGTCTGGGAAACTGGACTGTCCTAAGAGACAGGTCGAGGGACGAGCTGTCTGGGAAACTGGACTGTCGTAAGAGACAGGTCGAGGGGACTAGCTGTCTGGGAAACTGGACTGTCGTAAGAGACAGGTCGAGGGACGAGCTGTATGGGAAACTGGACTGTCTAAGAGACAGGTAGAGGGGACGAGCTGTCTGGGAAACTGGACTGTCCTAAGAGACAGGTCGAGGGACGAGCTGTCTGGGAAACTGGACTGTCGTAGAGACAGGTCGAGGGGACTAGCTGTCTGGGAAACTGGACTGTCGTAAGAGACAGGTCGAGGGACGAGCTGTCTGGAAACTGGACTGTCCTAAGAGACAGGTCGAGGGGACGAGCTGTCTGGGAAACTGGACTGTCCTAAGAGACAGGTCGAGGGGACGAGCTGTCTGGGAAACTGGACTGTCCTAAGAGACAGGTCGAGGGGACGAGCTGTCTGGGAAACTGGACTGTCCTAAGAGACAGGTCGAGGGACGAGCTGTCTGGGAAACTGGACTGTCGAAGAGACAGGTCGAGGGACGAGCTGTCTGGGAAACTGGACTGTCCTAAGAGACAGGCAGAGGGGACGAGCTGTCTGGGAAACTGGACTGTCGTAAGAGACAGGCCGAGGGGACGAGCTGTCTGGGAAACTGGACTGTCGTAAGAGACAGGTCGAGGGGACGAGCTGTCTGGGAAACTGGACTGTCCTAAGAGACAGGCCGAGGGGACGAGCTGTCTGGGAAACTGGACTGTCGTAAGAGACAGGTCGAGGGACGAGCTGTCTGGGAAACTGGACTGTCCGAAGAGACAGGTCGAGGGGACGAGCTGTCTGGGAAACTGGACTGTCCTAAGAGACAGGTCGAGGGGGCGAGCTGTCTGGGAAACTGGACTGTCCTAAGAGACAGGTCGAGGGGAAGAGCTGTCTGGGAAACTGGACTGTCCTAAGAGACAGGTCAAGGGGACTAGCTGTCTGGGAAACTGACTGTCGTAAGAGACAGGTCGAGGGGACGAGCTGTCTGGGAAACTGGACTGTCTAAGAGACAGGTAGAGGGGAGAGACAGGTCGAGGGGACGAGCTGTCTGGGAAACTGGACTGTCGTAAGAGACAGGTCGAGGGACTAGCTGTCTGGGAAACTGGACTGTCGTAAGAGACAGGTCGAGGGGACGAGCTGTCTGGGGGAAAGACAGGTCGAGGGGACTGTCTGGGAAACTGGACTGTCCTAAGAGACAGGTCGAGGGGACGAGCTGTCTGGGAAACTGGACTGTCCTAAGAGACAGGTCGAGGGGACGAGCTGTCTGGGGAAACTGGACTGTCCTAAGAGACAGGTCGAGGGACTAGCTGTCTGGGAAACTGGACTGTCGTAAGAGACAGGTCGAGGGGACGAGCTGTCTGGGAAACTGGACTGTCCTAAGAGACAGGTAGAGGGGACGAGCTGTCTGGGAAACTGGACTGTCCTAAGACAGGTCGAGGGGACGAGCTGTCTGGGAAACTGGACTGTCCTAAGAGACAGGTCGAGGGACGAGCTGTCTGGGAAACTGGACTGTCGTAAGAGACAGGTCGAGGGGACTAGCTGTCTGGGAAACTGGACTGTCGTAAGAGACAGGTCGAGGGGACGAGCTGTCTGGGAAAACTGAACTGTCGTAAGAGACAGGTCGAGGGGACGAGCTGTCTGGGAAACTGGACTGTCCTAAGAGACAGGTCGAGGGACGAGCTGTCTGGGAAACTGGACTGTCCTAAGAGACAGGTCGAGGGGACGAGCTGTCTGGGAAACTGACTGTCCTAAGAGACAGGTCGAGGGACGAGCTGTCTGGGAAACTGGACTGTCGTAAGAGACAGGTCGAGGGGACGAGCTGTCTGGGAAACTGGACTGTCCTAAGAGACAGGTAGAGGGGACGAGCTGTCTGGGAAACTGGACTGTCGTAAGAGACAGGTCGAGGGGACGAGCTGTCTGGGAAACTGGACTGTCTAAGAGACAGAGGGGACGACTGTCTGGGAAACTGGACTGTCCTAAGAGACAGGTCGAGGGGACGAGCTGTCTGGGAAACTGGACTGTCGTAAGAGACAGGTCGAGGGGACGAGCTGTCTGGGAAACTGGACTGTCCGAAGAGACAGGTCGAGGGGACGAGCTGTCTGGGAAACTGGACTGTCCTAAGAGACAGGTCGAGGGGGCGAGCTGTCTGGGGAAACTGGACTGTCCTAAGAGACAGGTCGAGGGGAAGAGCTGTCTGGGAAACTGGACTGTCCTAAGAGACAGGTCGAGGGGACGAGCTGTCTGGGAAACTGGACTGTCCTAAGAGACAGGTCGAGGGGACGAGCTGTCTGGGAAACTGGACTGTCGAAGAGACAGGTCGAGGGGACGAGCTGTCTGGGAAACTGGACTGTCCTAAGAGACAGGTCGAGGGACGAGCTGTCTGGGAAACTGGACTGTCCTAAGAGACAGGTCGAGGGGACGAGCTGTCTGGGAAACTGGACTGTCCTAAGAGACAGGTCGAGGGGACGAGCTGTCTGGGAAACTGGACTGTCGTAAGAGACAGGTCGAGGGGACGAGCTGTCTGGGAAACTGGACTGTCCTAAGAGACAGGTGAGGGACGAGCTGTCTGGGAAACTGAGTCGTAAGAGACAGGTCGAGGGGACGAGCTGTCTGGGAAACTGGACTGTCCAGGTAAGAGACAGGGGAAACTGGACTGGGGACGAGCTGTCTGGGAAACTGGACTGTCCTAAGAGACAGGTCGAGGGGACGAGCTGTCTGGGAAACTGGACTGTCCTAAGAGACAGGTCGAGGGACGAGCTGTCTGGGAAACTGGACTGTCCTAAGAGACAGGTCGAGGGGACGAGCTGTCTGGGAAACTGGACTGTCGTAAGAGACAGGTCGAGGGGACGAGCTGTCTGGGAAACTGGACTGTCCTAAGAGACAGGTCGAGGGGACGAGCTGTCTGGGGACTGTCGTAAACTGGGGGACTGTCTGGGAAACTGGACTGTCGTAGAGACAGGTCGAGGGGACGAGCTGTCTGGGAAACTGGACTGTCCTAAGAGACAGGTCGAGGGGACGAGCTGTCTGGGAAACTGGACTGTCCTAAGAGACAGGTCGAGGGGACGAGCTGTCTGGGAAACTGGACTGTCGTAAGAGACAGGTCGAGGGGACGAGCTGTCTGGGAAACTGGACTGTCCTAAGAGACAGGTCGAGGGGACGAGTTGTCTGGGAAACTGGACTGTCGTAAGAGACAGGTCGAGGGGACGAGCTGTCTGGGAAACTGGACTGTCCTAAGAGACAGGTAGAGGGGACGAGCTGTCTGGGAAACTGGACTGTCGTAAGAGACAGGTCGAGGGGACGAGCTGTCTGGGAAACTGGACTGTCCTAAGAGACAGGTCGAGGGGACGAGCTGTCTGGGAAACTGGACTGTCGTAAGAGACAGGTCGAGGGGACGAGCTGTCTGGGAAACTGGACTGTCCTAAGAGACAGGTCGAGGGGACGAGCTGTCTGGGAAACTGGACTGTCGTAAGAGACAGGTCGAGGGGACGAGCTGTAGGGAAACTGGACTGTCTAAGAGACAGGTAGAGGGGACGAGCTGTCTGGGAAACTGGACTGTCCTAAGAGACAGGTCGAGGGGACGAGCTGTCTGGGAAACTGGACTGTCCTAAGAGACAGGTCGAGGGGACGAGCTGTCTGGGAAACTGGACTGTCCTAAGACAGGTCGAGGGACGAGCTGTCTGGGAAACTGGACTGTCCTAAGAGACAGGTCGAGGGGACGAGCTGTCTGGGAAACTGGACTGTCGTAAGAGACAGGTCGAGGGGACGAGCTGTCTGGGAAACTGGACTGTCCTAAGAGACAGGTAGAGGGGACGAGCTGTCTGGGAAACTGGACTGTCGTAAGAGACAGGTCGAGGGGACGAGCTGTCTGGGAAACTGGACTGTCCTAAGAGACAGGTCGAGGGGACGAGCTGTCTGGGAAACTGGACTGTCCTAAGAGACAGGTCGAGGGACTAGCTGTCTGGGAAACTGGACTGTCGTAAGAGACAGGTCGAGGGGACGAGCTGTCTGGGAAACTGGACTGTCTAAGAGACAGGTAGAGGGGACGAGCTGTCTGGGAAACTGGACTGTCCTAAGAGACAGGTCGAGGGGACGAGCTGTCTGGGAAACTGGACTGTCGTAAGAGACAGGTCGAGGGGACGAGCTGTCTGGGAAACTGGACTGTCCGAAGAGACAGGTCGGGGGACGAGCTGTCTGGGAAACTGGACTGTCCTAAGAGACAGGTCGAGGGACGAGCTGTCTGGGAAACTGGACTGTCGTAAGAGACAGGTCGAGGGGACAAGCTGTCTGGGAAACTGGACTGTCCTAAGAGACAGGTCGAGGGGACGAGCTGTCTGGGAAACTGGACTGTCGTAAGAGACAGGTCGAGGGGACGAGCTGTCTGGGAAACTGGACTGTCGTAAGAGACAGGTCGAGGGGACGAGCTGTCTGGGAAACTGGACTGTCCTAAGAGACAGGTCGAGGGACGAGCTGTCTGGGAAACTGGACTGTCGTAAGAGACAGGTCGAGGGGACTAGCTGTCTGGGAAACTGGACTGTCCAGGTCGAGGGGACGAGCTGTATGGGAAACTGGACTGTCTAAGAGACAGGTAGAGGGGACGAGCTGTCTGGGAAACTGGACTGTCCTAAGAGACAGGTCGAGGGACGAGCTGTCTGGGAAACTGGACTGTCGTAAGAGACAGGTCGAGGGACTAGCTGTCTGGGAAACTGGACTGTCGTAAGAGACAGGTCGAGGGACGAGCTGTCTGGAAAACTGGACTGTCCTAAGAGACAGGTCGAGGGGACGAGCTGTCTGGGAAACTGGACTGTCCTAAGAGACAGGTCGAGGGGACGAGCTGTCTGGGAAACTGGACTGTCCTAAGAGACAGGTCGAGGGGACGAGCTGTCTGGGAAACTGGACTGTCCTAAGAGACAGGTCGAGGGACGAGCTGTCTGGGAAACTGGACTGTCGTAAGAGACAGGTCGAGGGGACGAGCTGTCTGGGAAACTGGACTGTCCTAAGAGACAGGTAGAGGGGACGAGCTGTCTGGGAAACTGGACTGTCGTAAGAGACAGGTCGAGGGGACGAGCTGTCTGGGAAACTGGACTGTCGTAAGAGACAGGTCGAGGGGACGAGCTGTCTGGGAAACTGGACTGTCCTAAGAGACAGGTCGAGGGGACGAGCTGTCTGGGAAACTGGACTGTCGTAAGAGACAGGTCGAGGGGACGAGCTGTCTGGGAAACTGGACTGTCCGAAGAGACAGGTCGAGGGGACGAGCTGTCTGGGAAACTGGACTGTCCTAAGAGACAGGTCGAGGGGGCGAGCTGTCTGGGAAACTGGACTGTCCTAAGAGACAGGTCGAGGGGAAGAGCTGTCTGGGAAACTGGACTGTCCTAAGAGACAGGTCAAGGGGACTAGCTGTCTGGGAAACTGGACTGTCGTAAGAGACAGGTCGAGGGACGAGCTGTATGGGAAACTGGACTGTCTAAGAGACAGGTAGAGGGGACGAGCTGTCTGGGAAACTGGACTGTCCTAAGAGACAGGTCGAGGGGACGAGCTGTCTGGGAAACTGGACTGTCGTAAGAGACAGGTCGAGGGGACTAGCTGTCTGGGAAACTGGACTGTCGTAAGAGACAGGTCGAGGGGACGAGCTGTCTGGAAAACTGGACTGTCGTAAGAGACAGGTCGAGGGGACGAGCTGTCTGGGAAACTGGACTGTCCTAAGAGACAGGTCGAGGGGACGAGCTGTCTGGGAAACTGGACTGTCCTAAGAGACAGGTCGAGGGGACGAGCTGTCTGGGAAACTGAGACAGGTGGGGACTCTGTCTGGGAAACTGACAAGAGACAGGTCGAGGGGACGAGCTGTATGGGAAACTGGACTGTCTAAGAGACAGGTAGAGGGGACGAGCTGTCTGGGAAACTGGACTGTCCTAAGAGACAGGTCGAGGGACGAGCTGTCTGGGAAACTGGACTGTCCTAAGAGACAGGTCGAGGGGACGAGCTGTCTGGGAAACTGGACTGTCCTAAGAGACAGGTCGAGGGACGAGCTGTCTGGGAAACTGGACTGTCCTAAGAGACAGGTCGAGGGGACGAGCTGTCTGGGAAACTGGACTGTCCTAAGAGACAGGTCGAGGGACGAGCTGTCTGGGAAACTGGACTGTCTAAGAGACAGGTAGGGGGACGAGCTGTCTGGGAAACTGACTGTCCTAAGAGACAGGTCGAGGGGACGAGCTGTCTGGGAAACTGGACTGTCCTAAGAGACAGGTCGAGGGGACGAGCTGTCTGGGAAACTGGACTGTCCTAAGAGACAGGTCGAGGGGACGAGCTGTCTGGGAAACTGGAAAGAGACAGGTCGAGGGACGAGCTGTCTGGGAAACTGGACTGTCCTAAGAGACAGGTCGAGGGGACGAGCTGTCTGGGAAACTGGACTGTCCTAAGAGACAGGTCGAGGGGGCGAGCTGTCTGGGAAACTGGACTGTCCTAAGAGACAGGTCGAGGGGACGAGCTGTCTGGGAAACTGGACTGTCCTAAGAGACAGGTCGAGGGGACGAGCTGTCTGGGAAACTGGACTGTCGTAAGAGACAGGTCGAGGGGAGCTGAGCTGTCTGAGACAGAAACTGGACTGTCCTAAGAGACAGGTCGAGGGGACGAGCTGTCTGGGAAACTGGACTGTCGTAAGAGACAGGTCGAGGGGACTAGCTGTCTGGGAAACTGGACTGTCTGGAGACAGGTCGAGGGGACGAGCTGTCTGGAAAACTGAACTGTCTAAGAGACAGGTCGAGGGGACGAGCTGTCTGGGAAACTGGACTGTCCTAAGAGACAGGTCGAGGGACGAGCTGTCTGGGAAACTGGACTGTCCTAAGAGACAGGTCGAGGGGACGAGCTGTCTGGGAAACTGGACTGTCCTAAGAGACAGGTCGAGGGACGAGCTGTCTGGGAAACTGGACTGTCCTAAGAGACAGGTCGAGGGGACGAGCTGTCTGGGGAGCTGTCTGGGGAAACTGGGGAAACTGGACTGTCCTAAGAGACAGGTCGAGGGGACGAGCTGTCTGGGAAACTGGACTGTCCTAAGAGACAGGTCGAGGGGACGAGCTGTCTGGGAAACTGGACTGTCCTAAGAGACAGGTCGAGGGGACGAGCTGTCTGGGAAACTGGACTGTCCTAAGAGACAGGTCGAGGGGAAGCTGTCTGGGAAACTGGACTGTCCTAAGAGACAGGTCGAGGGGAAGAGCTGTCTGGGAAACTGGACTGTCCTAAGAGACAGGTCGAGGGGACTAGCTGTCTGGGAAACTGGACTGTCGTAAGAGACAGGTCGAGGGGACGAGCTGTATGGGAAACTGGACTGTCTAAGAGACAGGTAGAGGGGACGAGCTGTCTGGGAAACTGGACTGTCCTAAGAGACAGGTCGAGGGGACGAGCTGTCTGGGAAACTGGACTGTCGTAAGAGACAGGTCGAGGGGACGAGCTGTCTGGGAAACTGGACTGTCGTAAGAGACAGGTCGAGGGACGAGCTGTCTGGGAAACTGGACTGTCGTAAGAGACAGGTCGAGGGGACGAGCTGTCTGGGAAACTGGACTGTCCTAAGAGACAGGTCGAGGGGACGAGCTGTCTGGGAAACTGGACTGTCCTAAGAGACAGGTCGAGGGGACGAGCTGTCTGGGAAACTGGA
This sequence comes from Oncorhynchus tshawytscha, assembly GCF_018296145.1. Classification (NCBI taxonomy): domain Eukaryota; kingdom Metazoa; phylum Chordata; class Actinopteri; order Salmoniformes; family Salmonidae; genus Oncorhynchus; species Oncorhynchus tshawytscha. The sequence continues at coordinate 45,915 of NW_024608271.1, read as the reverse complement.
CTGTCCTAAGAGACAGGTCGAGGGACGAGCTGTCTGGGAAACTGGACTGTCGTAAGAGACAGGTCGAGGGGACGAGCTGTCTGGGAAACTGGACTGTCCTAAGAGACAGGTCGAGGGGACGAGCTGTCTGGGAAACTGGACTGTCCTAAGAGACAGGTCGAGGGGACGAGCTGTCTGGGAAACTGGACTGTCCTAAGAGACAGGTCGAGGGGACGAGCTGTCTGGGAAACTGGACTGTCCTAAGAGACAGGTCGAGGGGACGAGCTGTCTGGGAAACTGGACTGTCCTAAGAGACAGGTCGAGGGACGAGCTGTCTGGGAAACTGGACTGTCGTAAGAGACAGGTCGAGGGACGAGCTGTCTGGGAAACTGGACTGTCCTAAGAGACAGGTAGAGGGGACGAGCTGTCTGGGAAACTGGACTGTCGTAAGAGACAGGTCGAGGGGACGAGCTGTCTGGGAAACTGGACTGTCGGAGACAGGTCGAGGGGACGAGCTGTCTGGGAAACTGGACTGTCCTAAGAGACAGGTCGAGGGGACGAGCTGTCTGGGAAACTGGACTGTCGTAAGAGACAGGTCGAGGGGACGAGCTGTCTGGGAAACTGGACTGTCCGAAGAGACAGGTCGAGGGGACGAGCTGTCTGGGAAACTGGACTGTCCTAAGAGACAGGTCGAGGGGGCGAGCTGTCTGGGAAACTGGACTGTCCTAAGAGACAGGTCGAGGGGAAGAGCTGTCTGGGAAACTGGACTGTCCTAAGAGACAGGTCGAGGGGACGAGCTGTCTGGGAAACTGGACTGTCCTAAGAGACAGGTCGAGGGACGAGCTGTCTGGGAAACTGGACTGTCGTAAGAGACAGGTCGAGGGGACGAGCTGTCTGGGAAACTGGACTGTCCTAAGAGACAGGTCGAGGGACGAGCTGTCTGGGAAACTGGACTGTCGTAAGAGACAGGTCGAGGGGACGAGCTGTCTGGGAAACTGGACTGTCCTAAGAGACAGGTAGAGGGGACGAGCTGTCTGGGAAACTGGACTGTCGTAAGAGACAGGTCGAGGGGACGAGCTGTCTGGGAAACTGGACTGTCGTAAGAGACAGGTCGAGGGGACGAGCTGTCTGGGAAACTGGACTGTCCTAAGAGACAGGTCGAGGGGACGAGCTGTCTGGGAAACTGGACTGTCGTAAGAGACAGGTCGAGGGGACGAGCTGTCTGGGAAACTGGACTGTCCGAAGAGACAGGTCGAGGGGACGAGCTGTCTGGGAAACTGGACTGTCCTAAGAGACAGGTCGAGGGGGCGAGCTGTCTGGGAAACTGGACTGTCCTAAGAGACAGGTCGAGGGGAAGAGCTGTCTGGGAAACTGGACTGTCCTAAGAGACAGGTCGAGGGGACGAGCTGTCTGGGAAACTGGACTGTCCTAAGAGACAGGTCAAGGGGACTAGCTGTCTGGGAAACTGGACTGTCGTAAGAGACAGGTCGAGGGGACGAGCTGTCTGGGAAACTGGACTGTCTAAGAGACAGGTAGAGGGGACAGGTCGAGGGACAGGTCGACGAGCTGTCTGGGAAACTGGACTGTCGTAAGAGACAGGTCGAGGGGACTAGCTGTCTGGGAAACTGGACTGTCGTAAGAGACAGGTCGAGGGACGAGCTGTCTGGAAAACTGGACTGTCGTAAGAGACAGGTCGAGGGGACGAGCTGTCTGGGAAACTGGACTGTCCTAAGAGACAGGTCGAGGGGACGAGCTGTCTGGGAAACTGGACTGTCCTAAGAGACAGGTCGAACGAGCTGTCTGGGAAACTGGACTGTCCTAAGAGACAGGTCGAGGGACGAGCTGTCTGGGAAACTGGACTGTCGTAAGAGACAGGTCGAGGGGACGAGCTGTCTGGGAAACTGGACTGTCCTAAGAGACAGGTAGAGGGGACGAGCTGTCTGGGAAACTGGACTGTCGTAAGAGACAGGTCGAGGGGACGAGCTGTCTGGGAAACTGGACTGTCGTAAGAGACAGGTCGAGGGGACGAGCTGTCTGGGAAACTGGACTGTCCTAAGAGACAGGTCGAGGGACGAGCTGTCTGGGAAACTGGACTGTCGTAAGAGACAGGTCGAGGGACGAGCTGTCTGGGAAACTGGACTGTCCGAAGAGACAGGTCGAGGGACGAGCTGTCTGGGAAACTGGACTGTCCTAAGAGACAGGTCGAGGGGCGAGCTGTCTGGGAAACTGGACTGTCCTAAGAGACAGGTCGAGGGGAAGAGCTGTCTGGGAAACTGGACTGTCCTAAGAGACAGGTCGAGGGGACGAGCTGTCTGGGAAACTGGACTGTCGTAAGAGACAGGTCGAGGGGACGAGCTGTCTGGGAAACTGGACTGTCCTAAGAGACAGGTCGAGGGGACGAGCTGTCTGGGAAACTGGACTGTCGTAAGAGACAGGTCGAGGGGACGAGCTGTCTGGGAAACTGGACTGTCGGAGACAGGTAGAGGGGACTGTCTGGGAAACTGGACTGTCCTAAGAGACAGGTCGAGGGACGAGCTGTCTGGGAAACTGGACTGTCGTAAGAGACAGGTCGAGGGGACGACGAGCTGTCTGGGAAACTGGACTGTCCTAAGAGACAGGTCGAGGGGACGAGCTGTCTGGGAAACTGGACTTCCTAAGAGACAGGTCGAGGGACGAGCTGTCTGGGAAACTGGACTGTCCTAAGAGACAGGTCGAGGGGACTAGCTGTCTGGGAAACTGGACTGTCGTAAGAGACAGGTCGAGGGGACGAGCTGTATGGGAAACTGGACTGTCTAAGAGACAGGTAGAGGGGACGAGCTGTCTGGGAAACTGGACTGTCCTAAGAGACAGGTCGAGGGGACGACTGGAAAACTGGACTGTCGTAAGAGACAGGTAGAGGGGACGAGCTGTCTGGGAAACTGGACTGTCCGGAGAGACAGGTCGAGGGGACGAGCTGTCTGGGAAACTGGACTGTCGTAAGAGACAGGTCGAGGGGACAAGCTGTCTGGGAAACTGGACTGTCCTAAGAGACAGGTCGAGGGGACGAGCTGTCTGGGAAACTGGACTGTCGTAAGAGACAGGTCGAGGGGACGAGCTGTCTGGGAAACTGGACTGTCGTAAGAGACAGGTCGAGGGGACGAGCTGTCTGGGAAACTGGACTGTCCTAAGAGACAGGTCGAGGGGACGAGCTGTCTGGGAAACTGGACTGTCGTAAGAGACAGGTAGAGGGACTAGCTGTCTGGGAAACTGGACTGTCGTAAGAGACAGGTCGAGGGACGAGCTGTATGGGAAACTGGACTGTCTAAGAGACAGGTAGAGGGGACTGTCTGGGAAACTGGACTGTCCTAAGAGACAGGTCGAGGGGACGAGCTGTCTGGAAAACTGACTGTCGTAAGAGACAGGTAGAGGGGACGAGCTGTCTGGGAAACTGGACTGTCCGAAGAGACAGGTCGAGGGGACGAGCTGTCTGGGAAACTGGACTGTCCTAAGAGACAGGTCGAGGGGACGAGCTGTCTGGGAAACTGGACTGTCGTAAGAGACAGGTCGAGGGGACAAGCTGTCTGGGAAACTGGACTGTCCTAAGAGACAGGTCGAGGGGACGAGCTGTCTGGGAAACTGGACTGTCGTAAGAGACAGGTCGAGGGACGAGCTGTCTGGGAAACTGGACTGTCGTAAGAGACAGGTCGAGGGGACGAGCTGTCTGGGAAACTGGACTGTCCTAAGAGACAGGTAGAGGGACGAGCTGTCTGGGAAACTGGACTGTCGTAAGAGACAGGTAGAGGGGACGAGCTGTCTGGGAAACTGGACTGTCGTAAGAGACAGGTCGAGGGGACGAGCTGTCTGGGAAACTGGACTGTCCGAAGAGACAGGCCGAGGGGACGAGCTGTCTGGGAAACTGGACTGTCCGAAGAGACAGGTCGAGGGGACGAGCTGTCTGGGAAACTGGACTGTCCGAAGAGACAGGTCGAGGGGACGAGCTGTCTGGGAAACTGGACTGTCCTAAGAGACAGGTTGAGGGGCGAGCTGTCTGGGAAACTGGACTGTCCTAAGAGACAGGTCGAGGGGAAGAGCTGTCTGGGAAACTGGACTGTCCTAAGAGACAGGTCGAGGGGACGAGCTGTCTGGGAAACTGGACTGTCCTAAGAGACAGGTCGAGGGGACGAGCTGTCTGGGAAACTGGACTGTCGTAAGAGACAGGTCGAGGGGACGAGCTGTCTGGGAAACTGGACTGTCCCAAGAGACAGGTCGAGGGACGAGTTGTCTGGGAAACTGGACTGTCGTAAGAGACAGGTCGAGGGGACGAGCTGTCTGGGAAACTGGACTGTCCTAAGAGACAGGTCGAGGGGACGAGCTGTCTGGGAAACTGGACTGTCGTAAGAGACAGGTAGGGGACGAGCTGTCTGGGAAACTGGACTGTCCTAAGAGACAGGTAGAGGGGACGAGCTGTCTGGGAAACTGGACTGTCCTAAGAGACAGGTCGAGGGGACGAGCTGTCTGGGAAACTGGACTGTCGTAAGAGACAGGTCGAGGGGACTAGCTGTCTGGGAAACTGGACTGTCGTAAGAGACAGGTCGAGGGACGAGCTGTCTGGAAAACTGGACTGTCGTAAGAGACAGGTCGAGGGGACGAGCTGTCTGGGAAACTGGACTGTCCTAAGAGACAGGTCGAGGGGACGAGCTGTCTGGGAAACTGGACTGTCCGAAGAGACAGGTCGAGGGGACGAGCTGTCTGGGAAACTGGACTGTCCTAAGAGACAGGTCGAGGGACGAGCTGTCTGGGAAACTGGACTGTCGTAAGAGACAGGTCGAGGGGACGAGCTGTCTGGGAAACTGGACTGTCCTAAGAGACAGGTAGAGGGGACGAGCTGTCTGGGAAACTGGACTGTCGTAAGAGACAGGTCGAGGGGACGAGCTGTCTGGGAAACTGACTGTCGTAAGAGACAGGTCGAGGGGACGAGCTGTCTGGGAAACTGGACTGTCCTAAGAGACAGGTAGAGGGGACGAGCTGTCTCGGAAACTGGACTGTCCTAAGAGACAGGTCGAGGGACGAGCTGTCTGGGAAACTGGACTGTCGTAAGAGACAGGTCGAGGGGACGAGCTGTCTGGGAAACTGGACTGTCCTAAGAGACAGGTCGAGGGGACGAGCTGTCTGGGAAACTGGACTGTCCTAAGAGACAGGTCGAGGGGACGAGCTGTCTGGGAAACTGGACTGTCCTAAGAGACAGGTCGAGGGACTAGCTGTCTGGGAAACTGGACTGTCGTAAGAGACAGGTCGAGGGGACGAGCTGTATGGGAAACTGGACTGTCTAAGAGACAGGTAGAGGGGACGAGCTGTCTGGGAAACTGGACTGTCCTAAGAGACAGGTCGAGGGGACGAGCTGTCTGGAAAACTGGACTGTCGTAAGAGACAGGTAGAGGGGACGAGCTGTCTGGGAAACTGGACTGTCCTAAGAGACAGGTCGAGGGGACGAGCTGTCTGGGAAACTGGACTGTCCTAAGAGACAGGTCGAGGGACGAGCTGTCTGGGAAACTGGACTGTCGTAAGAGACAGGTCGAGGGGACGAGCTGTCTGGGAAACTGGACTGTCGTAAGAGACAGGTCGAGGGGACGAGCTGTCTGGGAAACTGGACTGTCCTAAGAGACAGGTAGAGGGACGAGCTGTCTGGGAAACTGGACTGTCGTAAGAGACAGGTGAGGGACGAGCTGTCTGGGAAACTGGACTGTCGTAGAGACAGGTCGAGGGGACGAGCTGTCTGGGAAACTGGACTGTCCGAAGAGACAGGTCGAGGGGACGAGCTGTCTGGGAAACTGGACTGCCCGAAGAGACAGGTCGAGGGGACGAGCTGTCTGGGAAACTGGACTGTCCGAAGAGACAGGTCGAGCGGACGAGCTGTCTGGGAAACTGGACTGTCCTAAGAGACAGGTTGAGGGGGCGAGCTGTCTGGGAAACTGGACTGTCCTAAGAGACAGGTCGAGGGGAAGAGCTGTCTTGGAAACTGGACTGTCCTAAGAGACAGGTCGAGGGGACGAGCTGTCTGGGAAACTGGACTGTCCTAAGAGACAGGTCGAGGGGACGAGCTGTCTGGGAAACTGGACTGTCGTAAGAGACAGGTCGAGGGGACGAGCTGTCTGGGAAACTGGACTGTCCTAAGAGACAGGTCGAGGGGACGAGTTGTCTGGGAAACTGGACTGTCGTAAGAGACAGGTCGAGGGGACGAGCTGTCTGGGAAACTGGACTGTCCTAAGAGACAGGTAGAGGGACGAGCTGTCTGGGAAACTGGACTGTCGTAAGAGACAGGTAGAGGGGACGAGCTGTCTGGGAAACTGGACTGTCCTAAGAGACAGGTAGAGGGGACGAGCTGTCTGGGAAACTGGACTGTCCTAAGAGACAGGTAGAGGGACGAGCTGTCTGGGAAACTGGACTGTCCTAAGAGACAGGTCGAGGGACGAGCTGTCTGGGAAACTGGACTGTCCGAAGAGACAGGTCGAGGGGACGAGCTGTCTGGGGAACTGGACTGTCCGAAGAGACAGGTCGAGGGGACGAGCTGTCTGGGAAACTGGACTGTCCTAAGAGACAGGTAGAGGGGACGAGCTGTCTGGGAAACTGGACTGTCGTAAGAGACAGGTAGAGGGGACGAGCTGTCTGGGAAACTGGACTGTCCTAAGAGACAGGTAGAGGGGACGAGCTGTCTGGGAAACTGGACTGTCCTAAGAGACAGGTCGAGGGGACGAGCTGTCTGGGAAACTGGACTGTCGTAAGAGACAGGTCGAGGGGACTAGCTGTCTGGGAAACTGGACTGTCGTAAGAGACAGGTCGAGGGGACTAGCTGTCTGGGAAACTGGACTGTCGTAAGAGACAGGTCGAGGGGACGAGCTGTCTGGAAAACTGGACTGTCGTAAGAGACAGGTCGAGGGGACGAGCTGTCTGGGAAACTGGACTGTCCGAAGAGACAGGTCGAGCGGACGAGCTGTCTGGGAAACTGGACTGTCCTAAGAGACAGGTTGAGGGGGCGAGCTGTCTGGGAAACTGGACTGTCCTAAGAGACAGGTCGAGGGGAAGAGCTGTCTTGGAAACTGGACTGTCCTAAGAGACAGGTCGAGGGGACGAGCTGTCTGGGAAACTGGACTGTCGTAAGAGACAGGTCGAGGGGACGAGCTGTCTGGGAAACTGGACTGTCGTAAGAGACAGGTCGAGGGGACAAGCTGTCTGGGAAACTGGACTGTCCTAAGAGACAGGTCGAGGGGACGAGCTGTCTGGGAAACTGGACTGTCGTAAGAGACAGGTCGAGGGGACGAGCTGTCTGGGAAACTGGACTGTCGTAAGAGACAGGTCGAGGGGACGAGCTGTCTGGGAAACTGGACTGTCCTAAGAGACAGGTAGAGGGGACGAGCTGTCTGGGAAACTGGACTGTCGTAAGAGACAGGTAGAGGGGACGAGCTGTCTGGGAAACTGGACTGTCGTAAGAGACAGGTCGAGGGGACGAGCTGTCTGGGAAACTGGACTGTCCGAAGAGACAGGTCGAGGGGACGAGCTGTCTGGGAAACTGGACTGTCCGAAGAGACAGGTCGAGGGGACGAGCTGTCTGGGGAACTGGACTGTCCGAAGAGACAGGTCGAGGGGACGAGCTGTCTGGGAAACTGGACTGTCCTAAGAGACAGGTCGAGGGGGCGAGCTGTCTGGGAAACTGGACTGTCCTAAGAGACAGGTCGAGGGGAAGAGCTGTCTTGGAAACTGGACTGTCCTAAGAGACAGGTCGAGGGGACGAGCTGTCTGGGAAACTGGACTGTCCTAAGAGACAGGTCGAGGGGACGAGCTGTCTGGGAAACTGGACTGTCGTAAGAGACAGGTCGAGGACGAGCTGTCTGGGAAACTGGACTGTCCTAAGAGACAGGTCGAGGGGACGAGTTGTCTGGGAAACTGGACTGTCGTAAGAGACAGGTCGAGGGGACGAGCTGTCTGGGAAACTGGACTGTCCTAAGAGACAGGTAGAGGGGACGAGCTGTCTGGGAAACTGGACTGTCGTAAGAGACAGGTAGAGGGGACGAGCTGTCTGGGAAACTGGACTGTCCTAAGAGACAGGTAGAGGGGACGAGCTGTCTGGGAAACTGGACTGTCCTAAGAGACAGGTCGAGGGGACGAGCTGTCTGGGAAACTGGACTGTCGTAAGAGACAGGTCGAGGGGACGAGCTGTCTGGGAAACTGGACTGTCGTAAGAGACAGGTCGAGGGGACGAGCTGTCTGGGAAACTGGACTGTCCTAAGAGACAGGTAGAGGGGACGAGCTGTCTGGGAAACTGGACTGTCGTAAGAGACAGGTAGAGGGGACGAGCTGTCTGGGAAACTGGACTGTCGTAAGAGACAGGTCGAGGGGACGAGCTGTCTGGGAAACTGGACTGTCCGAAGAGACAGGTCGAGGGGACGAGCTGTCTGGGAAACTGGACTGTCCTAAGAGACAGGTAGAGGGGACGAGCTGTCTGGGAAACTGGACTGTCGTAAGAGACAGGTAGAGGGGACGAGCTGTCTGGGAAACTGGACTGTCCTAAGAGACAGGTAGAGGGGACGAGCTGTCTGGGAAACTGGACTGTCCTAAGAGACAGGTCGGGGACGAGCTGTCTGGGAAACTGGACTGTCGTAAGAGACAGGTCGAGGGGACGAGCTGTCTGGGAAACTGGACTGTCCGAAGAGACAGGTCGAGGGGACGAGCTGTCTGGGAAACTGGACTGTCCTAAGAGACAGGTAGAGGGGACGAGCTGTCTGGGAAACTGGACTGTCGTAAGAGACAGGTAGAGGGGACGAGCTGTCTGGGAAACTGGACTGTCCTAAGAGACAGGTAGAGGGGACGAGCTGTCTGGGAAACTGGACTGTCCTAAGAGACAGGTCGAGGGACGAGCTGTCTGGGAAACTGGACTGTCGTAAGAGACAGGTCGAGGGGACGAGCTGTCTGGGAAACTGGACTGTCCTAAGAGACAGGTCGAGGGGACGAGTTGTCTGGGAAACTGGACTGTCGTAAGAGACAGGTCGAGGGGACGAGCTGTCTGGGAAACTGGACTGTCCTAAGAGACAGGTAGAGGGGACGAGCTGTCTGGGAAACTGGACTGTCGTAAGAGACAGGTAGAGGGGACGAGCTGTCTGGGAAACTGGACTGTCCTAAGAGACAGGTAGAGGGGACGAGCTGTCTGGGAAACTGGACTGTCCTAAGAGACAGGTAGAGGGGACGAGCTGTCTGGGAAACTGGACTGTCCTAAGAGACAGGTCGAGGGGACGAGCTGTCTGGGAAACTGGACTGTCGTAAGAGACAGGTCGAGGGGACGAGCTGTCTGGGAAACTGGACTGTCGTAAGAGACAGGTCGAGGGACAAGCTGTCTGGGAAACTGGACTGTCCTAAGAGACAGGTCGAGGGACGAGCTGTCTGGGAAACTGGACTGTCGTAAGAGACAGGTCGAGGGGACGAGCTGTCTGGGAAACTGGACTGTCCTAAGAGACAGGTAGAGGGGACGAGCTGTCTGGGAAACTGGACTGTCGTAAGAGACAGGTAGAGGGGACGAGCTGTCTGGGAAACTGGACTGTCGTAAGAGACAGGTCGAGGGGACGAGCTGTCTGGGAAACTGGACTGTCCGAAGAGACAGGTCGAGGGGACGAGCTGTCTGGGAAACTGGACTGTCCGAAGAGACAGGTCGAGGGGACGAGCTGTCTGGGGAACTGGACTGTCCGAAGAGACAGGTCGAGGGGACGAGCTGTCTGGGAAACTGGACTGTCCTAAGAGACAGGTCGAGGGGGCGAGCTGTCTGGGAAACTGGACTGTCCTAAGAGACAGGTCGAGGGGAAGAGCTGTCTTGGAAACTGGACTGTCCTAAGAGACAGGTCGAGGGGACGAGCTGTCTGGGAAACTGGACTGTCCTAAGAGACAGGTCGAGGGGACGAGCTGTCTGGGAAACTGGACTGTCGTAAGAGACAGGTCGAGGGGACGAGCTGTCTGGGAAACTGGACTGTCCTAAGAGACAGGTCGAGGGGACGAGTTGTCTGGGAAACTGGACTGTCGTAAGAGACAGGTCGAGGGGACGAGCTGTCTGGGAAACTGGACTGTCCTAAGAGACAGGTAGAGGGGACGAGCTGTCTGGGAAACTGGACTGTCGTAAGAGACAGGTAGAGGGGACGAGCTGTCTGGGAAACTGGACTGTCCTAAGAGACAGGTAGAGGGGACGAGCTGTCTGGGAAACTGGACTGTCCTAAGAGACAGGTCGAGGGACGAGCTGTCTGGGAAACTGGACTGTCGTAAGAGACAGGTCGAGGGGACGAGCTGTCTGGGAAACTGGACTGTCCTAAGAGACAGGTCGAGGGGACGAGCTGTCTGGGAAACTGGAGTGTCCTAAGAGACAGGTCGAGGGGACGAGCTGTCTGGGAAACTGGACTGTCCTAAGAGACAGGTCGAGGGGACTAGCTGTCTGGGAAACTGGACTGTCCTAAGAGACAGGTCGAGGGGACGAGCTGTCTGGGAAACTGGAGTGTCCTAAGAGACAGGTCGAGGGGACGAGCTGTCTGGGAAACTGGACTGTCCTAAGAGACAGGTCGAGGGGACTAGCTGTCTGGGAAACTGGACTGTCGTAAGAGACAGGTCGAGGGACGAGCTGTATGGGAAACTGGACTGTCTAAGAGACAGGTAGAGGGGACGAGCTGTCTGGGAAACTGGACTGTCCTAAGAGACAGGTCGAGGGGACGAGCTGTCTGGGAAACTGGACTGTCCGAAGAGACAGGTCGAGAGGACGAGCTGTCTGGGAAACTGGACTGTCCTAAGAGACAGGTCGAGGGGACGAGCTGTCTGGGAAACTGGACTGTCGTAAGAGACTGGTCGAGGGGACGAGCTGTCTGGGAAACTGGACTGTCCTAAGAGACAGGTCGAGGGGACGAGCTGTCTGGGAAACTGGACTGTCGTAAGAGACAGGTCGAGGGGACGAGCTGTCTGGGAAACTGGACTGTCCTAAGAGACAGGTCGAGGGGACGAGCTGTCTGGGAAACTGGATTGTCCTAAGAGACAGGTCGAGGGGACGAGCTGTCTGGGAAACTGGACTGTCCTAAGAGACAGGTCGAGGGGACGAGCTGTCTGGGAAACTGAACTGTCCTAAGAGACAGGTCGAGGGGACGAGCTGTCTGGGAAACTGGACTGTCCTAAGAGACAGGTCGAGGGGACGAGCTGTCTGGGAAACTGGACTGTCGTAAGAGACAGGTAGAGGGGACGAGCTGTCTGGGAAACTGGACTGTCCTAAGAGACAGGTCGAGGGACGAGCTGTCTGGGAAACTGGACTGTCGTAAGAGACAGGTCGAGGGGACGAGCTGTCTGGGAAACTGGACTGTCGTAAGAGACAGGTAGAGGGGACGAGCTGTCTGGGAAACTGGACTGTCCTAAGAGACAGGTCGAGGGGACGAGCTGTCTGGGAAACTGGACTGTCCTAAGAGACAGGTCGAGGGGACGAGCTGTCTGGGAAACTGGACTGTCCTAAGAGACAGGTCGAGGGGACGAGCTGTCTGGGAAACTGGACTGTCCTAAGAGACAGATCGAGGGGACTAGCTGTCTGATACAGAGAATTTGAAGATTGAACCTGCAACTCCCAGACAGTTGAGTTTGAATAGCTGAATAACTTTTAGATATTTTTCTTACACAAACAGTGCTTCAACGTCAATAGTATCGACAGGGTATAGGGGCAGGGATTTGAGATTAGCCCGTTTTGAGAGGGTACATGGTTTGAGAAGGTAGAAGGAGATGTAACCAGTAGATTCAGGAGGTTAATGATTTTGATGTTCTGTCCTTTAGAGGAACTGGACTACCTGGGAATGTGAGTTTGACAGATGTTTAGAGGGGCAAGGGTTGAGAAGAGAGAGGACTGAGGAGGTTGTTAGAGAGAGAGAGGACTGAGGAGGTTGTTAGAGAGAGAGAGGACTGAGTAGGTCGTTAGAGAGAGAGAGGACTGAGGAGGTCATTAGAGAGAGAGAGAGGACTGAGGAGGTCGTTAGAGAGAGAGAGGACTGAGGAGGTCGTTAGAGAGAGGACTGAGGAGGTTGTTAGAGAGAGGACTGAGGAGGTCGTTAGAGAGAGAGAGAGGACTGAGGGTGGGGGAACTGAGGAGGTCGTTGAGAAGAGAGAGGACTGAGGGTGGGGGAACTGAGGAGGTAGTTGAGAAGAGAGAGGACTGAGGGTGGGGGAACTGAGGAGGTCATTGGAGAGAGGACTGAGGGTGGGGGAACTGAGGAGGTAGTTAGAGAGAGAGAGAGGACTGGGGGTGGGGGAACTGAGGAGGTCGTTGAGAAGAGAGAGGACTGAGGGTGGGGAACTGATGAGGTAGTTAGAGAGAGAGGACTGAGGGTGGGGGAACTAAGGAGGTCGTTAGAGAGAGAGAGAGGACTGAGGGTGGGGGAACTGAGGAGGTAGTTGAGAAGAGAGAGGACTGAGGGTGGGGAACTGAGGAGGTCATTGGAGAGAGGACTGAGGGTGGGGGAACTGAGGAGGTAGTTAGAGAGAGAGAGAGGACTGGGGGTGGGGGAACTGAGGAGGTGGTTGAGAAGAGAGAGGACTGAGGGTGGGGGAACTGATGAGGTAGTTAGAGAGAGAGGACTGAGGGTGGGGAACTAAGGAGGTCGTTAGAGAGAGAGAGAGGACTGAGGGTGGGGAACCCGAGGAGGTAGTTAGAGAGAGAGAGGACTGAGGGTGGGGGAACTGAGGAGGTAGTTAGAGAGAGAGAGGACTGAGGGTGGGGGAACTGAGGAGGTAGTTGGAGAGAGGGAGGACTGAGGGTGGGTGAACTGAGGAGGTAGTTAGAGAGAGAGAGGACTGAGGGTGGGGGAACTGATGAGGTAGTTAGAGAGAGAGGACTGAGGGTGGGGGAACTAAGGAGGTCGTTAGAGAGAGAGAGAGGACTGAGGGTGGGGAACCCGAGGAGGTAGTTAGAGAGAGAGAGGACTGAGGGTGGGGGAACTGAGGAGGTAGTTAGAGAGAGAGAGGACTGAGGGTGGGGGAACTGAGGAGGTAGTTGGAGAGAGGGAGGACTGAGGGTGGGTGAACTGAGGAGGTAGTTAGAGAGAGAGAGGACTGAGGGTGGGGGAACTGAGGAGGTAGTTAGAGAGAGAGAGGACTGAGGGTGGGGGAACTGAAGGAGGTAGTTGGAAAGAGGGAGGACTACGGGTGATTTTTAGATCATTTTTTAATATAACCAGGCAAGTCAGTTAAGAACAAATTCTTATTTACAATGACGGCCTACCCCGGCCAAACCCTAACCTGGATGACTCTGGGCCAATTGTGAGCGACCCTATGGGACTCCAAATCCCGTCCGGTTGTGATACAGCCCGAAATCGAACCAGGGTCTGTACTGACACCTCTAGCAATGAGATGCAGTGCCTTAGACCGCTCCGCCACTCGGGAGCCCGAGTTCTGACCGTATACATAGAGTCTGACTGATGTTCTGTTTATTGGGGGGGAAGCTACAGGAGCAGATAACCCCAGAGAAGCCTTACTCCGACAACTGTAAGGTGGCCAGATACCCAGCAGGCTCCACTGACTAGTGAGTTGTAGGTCTGACCCCACTCCTGCACCCCGTGCCCAGTTAGAGTGCACCCTGTCAGGCATCAGCCGGTCCTAACGGCCACCTGCCCAGACACAGCCAGTGATTACCCATCACGCCAGCAAGTACGGGAAGAGAGAGAAACAGTTGACCCACAAGGAAGGAGGTGATTCTTTAAACTTGTTTGGAGCGTGTGTGTGTGTGTGTGTGTGTGTGTGTGTGTGTGTGTGTGTGTAACCCACCTGTCAGTGTGTGTGTGTGTGTGTGTGTGTGTGTCTGTCTTTGTGTGTGTGTGTGTGTGTGTGTGTGTGTGTCTGTCTTTGTGTGTGTGTGTGTGTGTGTCTTTGTGTGCGCGTGTGTGTGTCTGTCTTTGTGTGTGTGTGTGTGTCTTTGTGTGTGTGTGTGTGTGTGTGTGTGTGTGTGTGTGTGTGTGTGTGTGTGTGTGTGTGTGTGTGTGTGTGTAACCCACCTGTCAGTGTGTGTGTTGGGGAGCTCTGCACTGAGACCAGGGAGGACACTGGTTGATAGGCTTCCATCGGCTTCCTGACAAAAAGACAGCAGACCCCCGACCCAAAACAGACAGATTAGATAGATGTCCCTCTTTCCACTACCATCATCCCCTGCACCTCTCTTCCTCCCCACTCCCACCCACTGTGACCCCACCCAGAAGCGACAGATAGATTAAACAGATAGATGGATGGGTAGAGCTCTCTCCATGTCAAAGAGACAGTTGGATGTGATGGAGATATTTTCAAACAGACACATAGATAAGACAGACAGACAGACAGACAGACAGACAGACAGACAGACAGACAGACAGACAGACAGACAGACAGACAGACAGACAGATAGATAGATAGATCTCCCTCGACTCTCCCTCGGCTCTCTTCCAACTCATCCCATTCCAGGCCTACTGCCAGAGAGACAGGCCAAAGTGTTCCACAGGGTTTGAGATGGGTGAAAGATTTCCAACAACACCATGGTTTAAATCCAATAGAGCATATGTTTACTCTGCAGTTAATAATTGCTCTCCCTCATTATATTCCCTGTACCCTCCTCTCCTCATCTCTCCCTCATTATATTCCCTGTACCCTCCTCTCCTCATTATATTCCCTGTACCCTCCTCTCCTCATCTCCCTCATTATATTCCCTGTACCCTCCTCTCCTCATCTCTCCCTCACTATATTCCCTGTACCCTCCTCTCCTCATTATATTCCCTGTACCCTCCTCTCCTCATCTCTCCCTCATTATAATCCCTGTACCCTCCTCTCCTCATTGTATTCCCTGTGCCCTCCTCTCCTCATTATATTCCCTGTACCCTCCTCTCCTCATCTCTCCCTCATTATATTCCCTGTACCCTCCTCTCCTCATTGTATTCCCTGTGCCCTCCTTTCCTCCCCCTCTACTACTACACCCTCCCCCTCTTCTACTACACCCTCTAGCTCTGCCTCCCCCTCTCCTCCCCCTCTACTACTACGCCCTCTAGCTCTGCCTCCCCTCTACTACTACACCCCTAGTTCTGCCTCCCCCTCTCCTCCCCCTCTACTACTACACCCTCTAGCTCTGCCTCCCCTCTCCTCCCCCTCTACTACTACGCCCTCTAGCTCTGCCTCCCCTCTACTACTACACCCCCTAGCTCTGCCTCCCCCTCTCCTCCCCCTCTACTACTACACCCTCTAGCTCTGCCTCCCCCTCTCATCCCCCTCTACTACTACACCCTCTAGCTCTGCCTCCCCCTCTCCTCCCCTCTACTACTACACCCCCTAGCTCTGCCTCCCCCTCTCCGCCCCCTCTGCTACTACAACACCCTCTAGCTCTGCCTCCCCCTCTCCTCCCCCTCTACTACTACACCCCCTAGCTCTGCCTCCCCTCTCCTCCCCCTCTACTACTACACCCTCTAGCTCTGCCTCCCCCTCTACTACTACACCCTCTAGCTCTGCCTCCCCCTCTACTACTACACCCTCTAGCTCTGCCTCCCCCTCTACTACTACACCCTCTAGCTCTGCCTCCCCTCTTCACCCTCTACTACTACACCCCCTAGCTCTGCCTCTCCCTCTCCTCCCCCTCTACTACTACACTCTCTAGCTCTGCCTCCCCCTCTCCTCCCCCTCTGCTACTACACCCTCTAGCTCCGCCTCCCCCTGTTCCTCACTCCCTTCCTCCCCCATAATGCTACAGCGGCCCCAACGCAGGCAGCAGAGATTGCCTCTGAAGAGAAAGGAGCAGAGGACTTATGGCTAGTCCACTCCAGAAACAACTCAGCTGAAATCAGTGCTGGTCAAAAGGTGTTCAATGTAATAGCTTTACAATCCTGCCCCTCCACGAGAGGAGACCTTAGAGGCATGGCAACCATAGAATTTCATTAGAACCATGGCAACCATAGAACTTGATAATCCTCTCAGCCAGCCAGCAGCATTGGCCTCCACAGACACATCAAATGGCAGCAGCTCTCCTCCCAGAGCATCAAAATTGATAGACAGCCAAGATGGTGTGTGTGTGTGTGTGTGTGTGTATGTGTGTGTGTGTGTGTGTGTGTGTGTGTGTGTGAGTGAGTGAGTGAGTGAGTGAGTGAGTGAGTGAGTGAGTGAGTGAGTGAGTGAGTGACCTGATACTAAGTTGTCTTTTTCATCATGAGGTTGTTGGCTCCAGAGGTTTGCCAGTTTTTATGCTTCATGCGTATTAAACATGAACCATACTGGGAGATGGTAATGAGAACATAAAAGTTAACGCTCTCTCTGCCTGGGTCCTGTTGGAGCCGTATGTGACTGGGTGTGTCTGCACATGTGCCTGTGATTCTCCAACTGTGCCTCAGTGTACTGTATTGTGTGTGTGTGTGTGTGTGTGTGTGTGTGTGTGTGTGTGTGTGTGTGTGTGTGAGATCGTAAAGTTAGTGCTGAAGCTGACGAGATCCACTGTGTTGAAATGAGATCCACTGTGTTGAAATGAGATCCACTGTGTTGAAATGAGATCCACTGTGTTGAAATGAGATCCACTGGGCTGAAATGAGATCCACTGTGTTGAAATGAGATCCACTGTTTTGAAATGCGATCCACTGTGCTGAAATGAGATCCACTATGTTGAAATGAGATCCACTGTGTTGAAATGAGATCCACTGTGTTGAAATCCACTGTGTTGAAATGAGATCCACTGGGCTGAAATTAGATCCACTGGGCTGAAATGAGATCCACTGGGTTGAAATGACATCCACTGGGCTGAAATGAGATCCACTATGTTGAAATGATATCCACTGTGTTGAAATGAGATCCACTGTGCTGACATGAGATCCACTGTGTTGAAATTCACTGTGTTGAAATGAGATCCACTGGGCTGAAATGAGATCCACTGGGCTGAAATGAGATCCACTGTGTTGAAATTAGATCCACTGGGCTGAAATTAGATCCACTGGGCTGAAATTAGATCCACTGTGCTGAAATGAGATCCACTGTGTTGAAATGAGATCCACTGTGTTAAAATGAGATCAACTGTGTTGAAATGAGATCCACTGGGTTGAAATTAGATCCACTGGGTTGAAATTAGATCCACTGTGTTGAAATGAGATCCACTGTGTTGAAATGAGATCCACTGGGCTGAAATGAGATGCAGTGGGCTGAAATGAGATCCACTGTGTTGAAATGAGATCCACTGTGTTGAAATGAGATCCACTGTGTTGAAATGAGATCCACTGGGCTGAAATGAGATCCACTGTGTTGAAATGAGATCCACTGGGTTGAAATGAGATCCACTGGGTTGAAATGAGATCCACTGTGTTGAAATGAGATCCACTGTGTTGAAATTAGATCCACTGTGTTGAAATTAGATCCACTGTGCTGAAATGAGATCCACTGTGCTGAAATGAGATCCACTGTGTTGAAATGAGATCCACTGTGCTGAAATGAGATCCACTGTGTTGAAATGAGATTCACTGTGTTGAAATGAGATCCACTGTGTTAAAATGAGATCAACTGTGTTAAAATGAGATCCACTGTGTTGAAATGAGATCCACTGTGTTGAAATGAGATCCACTGGGTTGAAATGAGATCCACTGTGCTGAAATGAGATCCACTGTTCTGAAATGAGATCCACTGTGTTGAAATGAGATCCACTGTGCTGAAATGAGATCCACTGTGTTGAAATGAAATCCACTGTGTTGAAATGAGATCCACTGTGTTTAAATGAGATCCACTGTGCTGAAATGAGATCCACTGTGTCGAAATGAGATCCACTGTGTTGAAATGAGATCCACTGTGTTGAAATGAGATACACTGGGCTGAAATGAGATCCACTGTGTTGAAATGAAATCCACTGTGTTGAAATGAGATCCACTGTGTTTAAATGAGATCCACTGTGCTGAAATGAGATCCACTGTGCTGAAATGAGATCCACTGTGTTGAAATGAGATCCACTGTGTTGAAATGAGATCCACTGTGTTGAAATGAGATCCACTGTGTTGAAATGAGATCCACTATGTTGAAATGAGATCCACTGTGCTGAAATGAGATCCACTGTGTTGAAATGAGATCCACTGTGTTGAAATGAGATCCACTGTGCTGAAATTAGATCCACTGTGCCGAAATGAAATCCACTGTGTTGAAATGAGATCCACTGCGCTGAAATGAGATCCACTGTGTTGAAATGAGATCCACTGTGTTGAAATGAGATCCACTGTGTTGAAATCCACTGTGTTGAAATGAGATCCACTGGGCTGAAATGAGATCCACTGGGCTGAAATGAGATCCACTATGTTGAAATGAGATCCACTGTGTTGAAATGAGATCCACTGTGTTGAAATCCACTGTGTTGAAATGAGATCCACTGGGCTGAAATGAGATCCACTGGGCTGAAATGAGATCCACTGTGTTGAAATGAGATCCACTGCGCTGAAATGAGATCCACTGTGTTGAAATGAGATCCACTGTGTTGAAATGAGATCCACTGTTTTGAAATGCGATCCACTGTGCTGAAATGAGATCCACTATGTTGAAATGAGATCCACTGTGTTGAAATGAGATCCACTGTGTTGAAATCCACTGTGTTGAAATGAGATCCACTGGGCTGAAATTAGATCCACTGGGCTGAAATGAGATCCACTGGGTTGAAATGACATCCACTGGGCTGAAATGAGATCCACTATGTTGAAATGATATCCACTGTGTTGAAATGAGATCCACTGTGCTGACATGAGATCCACTGTGTTGAAATTCACTGTGTTGAAATGAGATCCACTGGGCTGAAATGAGATCCACTGGGCTGAAATGAGACCCACTGTGTTGAAATGAGATCCAATGGGCTGAAATTAGATCCACTGTGCTGAAATGAGATCCACTGTGTTGAAATGAGATCCACTGTGTTGAAATGAGATCCACTGTGTTAAAACGAGATCAACTGTGTTGAAATGAGATCCACTGGGTTGAAATTAGATCCACTGTGTTGAAATGAGATCCACTGTGTTGAAATGAGATCCACTGGGCTGAAATGAGATGCAGTGGGCTGAAATGAGATCCACTGTGTTGAAATGAGATCCACTGTGTTGAAATGAGATCCACTGTGTTGAAATGAGATCCACTGGGGTGAAATGAGATCCACTGTGTTGAAATGAGATCCACTGTGTTAAAATGAGATCAACTGTGTTAAAATGAGATCCACTGTGTTGAAATGAGATCCACTGTGTTGAAATGAGATCCACTGGGTTGAAATGAGATCCACTGTGCTGAAATGAGATCCACTGTTCTGAAATGAGATCCACTGTGTTGAAATGAGATCCACTGTGCTGAAATGAGATCCACTGTGTTGAAATGAAATCCACTGTGTTGAAATGAGATCCACTGTGTTTAAATGAGATCCACTGTGCTGAAATGAGATCCACTGTGTCGAAATGAGATCCACTGTGTTGAAATGAGATCCACTGTGTTGAAATGAGATACACTGGGCTGAAATGAGATCCACTGTGTTGAAATGAAATCCACTGTGTTGAAATGAGATCCACTGTGTTTAAATGAGATCCACTGTGCTGAAATGAGATCCACTGTGCTGAAATGAGATCCACTGTGTTGAAATGAGATCCACTGTGTTGAAATGAGATCCACTGTGTTGAAATGAGATCCACTGTGTTGAAATGAGATCCACTATGTTGAAATGAGATCCACTGTGCTGAAATGAGATCCACTGTGT
Source organism: Oncorhynchus tshawytscha (assembly GCF_018296145.1). Taxonomy (NCBI): domain Eukaryota; kingdom Metazoa; phylum Chordata; class Actinopteri; order Salmoniformes; family Salmonidae; genus Oncorhynchus; species Oncorhynchus tshawytscha. The sequence continues at coordinate 26,222 of NW_024608271.1, read as the reverse complement.
TGAAATGAGATCCACTGTGTTGAAATGAGATCCACTGTGCTGAAATTAGATCCACTGTGCTGAAATGAAATCCACTGTGTTGAAATGAGATCCACTGCGCTGAAATGAGATCCACTGTGTTGAAATGAGATCCACTGTGTTGAAATGAGATCCACTGTGTTGAAATCCACTGTGTTGAAATGAGATCCACTGGGCTGAAATGAGATCCACTGGGCTGAAATGAGATCCACTATGTTGAAATGAGATCCACTGTGTTGAAATGAGATCCACTGTGTTGAAATCCACTGTGTTGAAATGAGATCCACTGGGCTGAAATGAGATCCACTGGGCTGAAATGAGATCCACTGTGTTGAAATGAGATCCACTGCGCTGAAATGAGATCCACTGTGTTGAAATGAGATCCACTGTGTTGAAATGAGATCCACTGTTTTGAAATGCGATCCACTGTGCTGAAATGAGATCCACTATGTTGAAATGAGATCCACTGTGTTGAAATGAGATCCACTGTGTTGAAATCCACTGTGTTGAAATGAGATCCACTGGGCTGAAATTAGATCCACTGGGCTGAAATGAGATCCACTGGGTTGAAATGACATCCACTGGGCTGAAATGAGATCCACTATGTTGAAATGATATCCACTGTGTTGAAATGAGATCCACTGTGCTGACATGAGATCCACTGTGTTGAAATTCACTGTGTTGAAATGAGATCCACTGGGCTGAAATGAGATCCACTGGGCTGAAATGAGACCCACTGTGTTGAAATGAGATCCAATGGGCTGAAATTAGATCCACTGTGCTGAAATGAGATCCACTGTGTTGAAATGAGATCCACTGTGTTGAAATGAGATCCACTGTGTTAAAACGAGATCAACTGTGTTGAAATGAGATCCACTGGGTTGAAATTAGATCCACTGTGTTGAAATGAGATCCACTGTGTTGAAATGAGATCCACTGGGCTGAAATGAGATGCAGTGGGCTGAAATGAGATCCACTGTGTTGAAATGAGATCCACTGTGTTGAAATGAGATCCACTGTGTTGAAATGAGATCCACTGGGGTGAAATGAGATCCACTGTGTTGAAATGAGATCCACTGGGTTGAAATGAGATCCACTGGGTTGAAATGAGATCCACTGTGTTGAAATGAGATCCACTGTGTTGAAATTAGATCCACTGTGCTGAAATGAGATCCACTGTGCTGAAATGAGATCCACTGTGTTGAAATGAGATCCACTGTGCTGAAATGAGATCCACTGTGTTGAAATGAGATCCACTGTGTTGAAATTAGATCCACTGTTTTGAAATGCGATCCACTGTGCTGAAATGAGATCCACTATGTTGAAATGAGATCCACTGTGTTGAAATGAGATCCACTGTGTTGAAATCCACTGTGTTGAAATGAGATCCACTGGGCTGAAATTAGATCCACTGGGCTGAAATGAGATCCACTGGGTTGAAATGACATCCACTGGGCTGAAATGAGATCCACTATGTTGAAATGATATCCACTGTGTTGAAATGAGATCCACTGTGCTGACATGAGATCCACTGTGTTGAAATTCACTGTGTTGAAATGAGATCCACTGGGCTGAAATGAGATCCACTGGGCTGAAATGAGACCCACTGTGTTGAAATGAGATCCACTGTGTTGAAATTAGATCCACTGGGCTGAAATTAGATCCACTGTGCTGAAATGAGATCCACTGTGTTGAAATGAGATCCACTGTGTTGAAATGAGATCCACTGTGTTAAAATGAGATCAACTGTGTTGAAATGAGATCCACTGTGTTGAAATTAGATCCACTGTGTTGAAATGAGATCCACTGTGTTGAAATGAGATCCACTGGGCTGAAATGAGATGCAGTGGGCTGAAATGAGATCCACTGTGTTGAAATGAGATCCACTGTGTTGAAATGAGATCCACTGTGTTGAAATGAGATCCACTGGGCTGAAATGAGATCCACTGTGTTGAAATGAGATCCACTGGGTTGAAATGAGATCCACTGGGTTGAAATGAGATCCACTGTGTTGAAATGAGATCCACTGTGTTGAAATTAGATCCATTGTGCTGAAATGAGATCCACTGTGCTGAAATGAGATCCACTGTGTTGAAATGAGATCCACTGTGCTGAAATGAGATCCACTGTGTTGAAATGAGATTCACTGTGTTGAAATGAGATCCACTGTGTTAAAATGAGATCAACTGTGTTAAAATGAGATCCACTGTGTTGAAATGAGATCCACTGTGTTGAAATGAGATCCACTGGGTTGAAATGAGATCCACTGTGCTGAAATGAGATCCACTGTTCTGAAATGAGATCCACTGTGTTGAAATGAGATCCACTGTGCTGAAATGAGATCCACTGTGTTGAAATGAAATCCACTGTGTTTAAATGAGATCCACTGTGCTGAAATGAGATCCACTGTGTCGAAATGAGATCCACTGTGTTGAAATGAGATCCACTGTGTTGAAATGAGATCCACTGGGCTGAAATGAGATCCACTGTGTTGAAATGAAATCCACTGTGTTGAAATGAGATCCACTGTGTTTAAATGAGATCCACTGTGCTGAAATGAGATCCCCTGTGCTGAAATGAGATCCACTGTGTTGAAATGAGATTCACTGTGTTGAAATGAGATCCACTGTGTTGAAATGAGATCCACTGTGCTGAAATGAGATCCACTGTGTTGAAATGAAATCCACTGTGTTGAAATGAGATCCACTGTGTTTAAATGAGATCCACTGTGCTGAAATGAGATCCACTGTGTCGAAATGAGATCCACTGTGTTGAAATGAGATCCACTGTGTTGAAATGAGATCCACTGGGCTGAAATGAGATCCACTGTGTTGAAATGAAATCCACTGTGTTGAAATGAGATCCACTGTGTTTAAATGAGATCCACTGTGCTGAAATGAGATCCACTGTGCTGAAATGAGATCCACTGTGTTGAAATGAGATCCACTGTGTTGAAATTAGATCCACTGGGCTGAAATTAGATCCACTGTGCTGAAATGAGATCCACTGTGTTGAAATGAGATCCACTGTGTTGAAATGAGATCCACTGTGTTAAAATGAGATCAACTGTGTTGAAATGAGATCCACTGGGTTGAAATTAGATCCACTGTGTTGAAATGAGATCCACTGTGTTGAAATGAGATCCACTGTGTTGAAATCCACTGTGTTGAAATGAGATCCACTGGGCTGAAATGAGATCCACTGGGCTGAAATGAGATCCACTGTGTTGAAATGAGATCCACTGCGCTGAAATGAGATCCACTGTGTTGAAATGAGATCCACTGTGTTGAAATTAGATCCACTGTTTTGAAATGCGATCCACTGTGCTGAAATGAGATCCACTATGTTGAAATGAGATCCACTGTGTTGAAATGAGATCCACTGTGTTGAAATCCACTGTGTTGAAATGAGATCCACTGGGCTGAAATGAGATCCACTGGGCTGAAATGAGATCCACTGGGTTGAAATGACATCCACTGGGCTGAAATGAGATCCACTATGTTGAAATGATATCCACTGTGTTGAAATGAGATCCACTGTGCTGACATGAGATCCACTGTGTTGAAATTCACTGTGTTGAAATGAGATCCACTGGGCTGAAATGAGACCCACTGTGTTGAAATGAGATCCACTGTGTTGAAATTAGATCCACTGGGCTGAAATTAGATCCACTGTGCTGAAATGAGATCCACTGTGTTGAAATGAGATCCACTGTGTTGAAATGAGATCCACTGTGTTAAAATGAGATCAACTGTGTTGAAATGAGATCCACTGGGTTGAAATTAGATCCACTGTGTTGAAATGAGATCCACTGTGTTGAAATGAGATCCACTGGGCTGAAATGAGATGCAGTGGGTTGAAATGAGATCCACTGTGTTGAAATGAGATCCACTGTGTTGAAATGAGATCCACTGTGTTGAAATGAGATCCACTGGGCTGAAATGAGATCCACTGTGTTGAAATGAGATCCACTGGGTTGAAATGAGATCCACTGGGTTGAAATGAGATCCACTGTGTTGAAATGAGATCCACTGTGTTGAAATTAGATCCATTGTGCTGAAATGAGATCCACTGTGCTGAAATGAGATCCACTGTGTTGAAATGAGATCCACTGTGCTGAAATGAGATCCACTGTGTTGAAATGAGATTCACTGTGTTGAAATGAGATCCACTGTGTTAAAATGAGATCAACTGTGTTAAAATGAGATCCACTGTGTTGAAATGAGATCCACTGTGTTGAAATGAGATCCACTGGGTTGAAATGAGATCCACTGTGCTGAAATGAGATCCACTGTTCTGAAATGAGATCCACTGTGTTGAAATGAGATCCACTGTGCTGAAATGAGATCCACTGTGTTGAAATGAAATCCACTGTGTTGAAATGAGATCCACTGTGTTTAAATGAGATCCACTGTGCTGAAATGAGATCCACTGTGTCGAAATGAGATCCACTGTGTTGAAATGAGATCCACTGTGTTGAAATGAGATCCACTGGGCTGAAATGAGATCCACTGTGTTGAAATGAAATCCACTGTGTTGAAATGAGATCCACTGTGTTTAAATGAGATCCACTGTGCTGAAATGAGATCCACTGTGCTGAAATGAGATCCACTGTGTTGAAATGAGATCCACTGTGTTGAAATGAGATCCACTGTGTTGAAATGAGATCCACTGTGCTGACATGAGATCCACTGTGTTGAAATTCATTGTGTTGAAATGAGATCCACTGGGCTGAAATGAGATCCACTATGTTGAAATGATATCCACTGTGTTGAAATGAGATCCACTGTGCTGACATGAGATCCACTGTGTTGAAATGAGATCCACTGGGCTGAAATGAGATCCACTGGGCTGAAATGAGACCCACTGTGTTGAAATGAGATCCACTGTGTTGAAATTAGATCCACTGGGCTGAAATTAGATCCACTGTGCTGAAATGAGATCCACTGTGTTGAAATGAGATCCACTGTGTTGAAATGAGATCCACTGTGTTAAAATGAGATCAACTGTGTTGAAATGAGATCCACTGGGTTGAAATTAGATCCACTGTGTTGAAATGAGATCCACTGTGTTGAAATGAGATCCACTGGGCTGAAATGAGATGCAGTGGGCTGAAATGAGATCCACTGTGTTGAAATGAGATCCACTGTGTTGAAATGAGATCCACTGTGTTGAAATGAGATCCACTGGGCTGAAATGAGATCCACTGTGTTGAAATGAGATCCACTGGGTTGAAATGAGATCCACTGGGTTGAAATGAGATCCACTGTGTTGAAATGAGATCCACTGTGTTGAAATTAGATCCACTGTGCTGAAATGAGATCCACTGTGCTGAAATGAGATCCACTGTGTTGAAATGAGATCCACTGTGCTGAAATGAGATCCACTGTGTTGAAATGAGATTCACTGTGTTGAAATGAGATCCACTGTGTTAAAATGAGATCAACTGTGTTAAAATGAGATCCACTGAGTTGAAATGAGATCCACTGTGTTGAAATGAGATCCACTGGGTTGAAATGAGATCCACTGTGCTGAAATGAGATCCACTGTTCTGAAATGAGATCCACTGTGTTGAAATGAGATCCACTGTGCTGAAATGAGATCCACTGTGTTGAAATGAAATCCACTGTGTTGAAATGAGATCCACTGTGTTTAAATGAGATCCACTGTGCTGAAATGAGATCCACTGTGTCGAAATGAGATCCACTGTGTTGAAATGAGATCCACTGTGTTGAAATGAGATCCACTGGGCTGAAATGAGATCCACTGTGTTGAAATGAAATCCACTGTGTTGAAATGAGATCCACTGTGTTTAAATGAGATCCACTGTGTCGAAATGAGATCCACTGTGTTGAAATGAGATCCACTGTGTTGAAATGAGATCCACTGGGCTGAAATGAGATCCACTGTGTTGAAATGAAATCCACTGTGTTGAAATGAGATCCACTGTGTTTAAATGAGATCCACTGTGCTGAAATGAGATCCACTGTGCTGAAATGAGATCCACTGTGTTGAAATGAGATCCACTGTGTTGAAATGAGATCCACTGTGTTGAAATGAGATCCACTGTGCTGACATGAGATCCACTGTGTTGAAATTCACTGTGTTGAAATGAGATCCACTGGGCTGAAATGAGATCCACTGGGCTGAAATGAGATCCACTGTGTTGAAATGAGACCCACTGTGTTGAAATGAGATCCACTGTGTTGAAATGAGATCCACTGGGCTGAAATGAGATCCACTGGGCTGAAATGAGACCCACTGTGTTGAAATGAGATCCACTGTGTTGAAATTAGATCCACTGGGCTGAAATTAGATCCACTGTGCTGAAATGAGATCCACTGTGTTGAAATGAGATCCACTGTGTTGAAATGAGATCCACTGTGTTAAAATGAGATCAACTGTGTTGAAATGAGATCCACTGTGCTGAAATGAGATCCACTGTGTCGAAATGAGATCCACTGTGTTGAAATGAGATCCACTGTGTTGAAATGAGATCCACTGGGCTGAAATGAGATCCACTGTGTTGAAATGAAATCCACTGTGTTGAAATGAGATCCACTGTGTTTAAATGAGATCCACTGTGCTGAAATGAGATCCACTGTGCTGAAATGAGATCCACTGTGTTGAAATGAGATCCACTGTGTTGAAATGAGATCCACTGTGTTGAAATGAGATCCACTGTGCTGACATGAGATCCACTGTGTTGAAATTCACTGTGTTGAAATGAGATCCACTGGGCTGAAATGAGATCCACTATGTTGAAATGATATCCACTGTGTTGAAATGAGATCCACTGTGCTGACATGAGATCCACTGTGTTGAAATGAGATCCACTGGGCTGAAATGAGATCCACTGGGCTGAAATGAGACCCACTGTGTTGAAATGAGATCCACTGTGTTGAAATTAGATCCACTGGGCTGAAATTAGATCCACTGTGCTGAAATGAGATCCACTGTGTTGAAATGAGATCCACTGTGTTGAAATGAGATCCACTGTGTTAAAATGAGATCAACTGTGTTGAAATGAGATCCACTGGGTTGAAATTAGATCCACTGTGTTGAAATGAGATCCACTGTGTTGAAATGAGATCCACTGGGCTGAAATGAGATGCAGTGGGCTGAAATGAGATCCACTGTGTTGAAATGAGATCCACTGTGTTGAAATGAGATCCACTGTGTTGAAATGAGATCCACTGGGCTGAAATGAGATCCACTGTGTTGAAATGAGATCCACTGGGTTGAAATGAGATCCACTGGGTTGAAATGAGATCCACTGTGTTGAAATGAGATCCACTGTGTTGAAATTAGATCCACTGTGCTGAAATGAGATCCACTGTGCTGAAATGAGATCCACTGTGTTGAAATGAGATCCACTGTGCTGAAATGAGATCCACTGTGTTGAAATGAGATTCACTGTGTTGAAATGAGATCCACTGTGTTAAAATGAGATCAACTGTGTTAAAATGAGATCCACTGAGTTGAAATGAGATCCACTGTGTTGAAATGAGATCCACTGGGTTGAAATGAGATCCACTGTGCTGAAATGAGATCCACTGTTCTGAAATGAGATCCACTGTGTTGAAATGAGATCCACTGTGCTGAAATGAGATCCACTGTGTTGAAATGAAATCCACTGTGTTGAAATGAGATCCACTGTGTTTAAATGAGATCCACTGTGCTGAAATGAGATCCACTGTGTCGAAATGAGATCCACTGTGTTGAAATGAGATCCACTGTGTTGAAATGAGATCCACTGGGCTGAAATGAGATCCACTGTGTTGAAATGAAATCCACTGTGTTGAAATGAGATCCACTGTGTTTAAATGAGATCCACTGTGTCGAAATGAGATCCACTGTGTTGAAATGAGATCCACTGTGTTGAAATGAGATCCACTGGGCTGAAATGAGATCCACTGTGTTGAAATGAAATCCACTGTGTTGAAATGAGATCCACTGTGTTTAAATGAGATCCACTGTGCTGAAATGAGATCCACTGTGCTGAAATGAGATCCACTGTGTTGAAATGAGATCCACTGTGTTGAAATGAGATCCACTGTGTTGAAATGAGATCCACTGTGCTGACATGAGATCCACTGTGTTGAAATTCACTGTGTTGAAATGAGATCCACTGGGCTGAAATGAGATCCACTATGTTGAAATGATATCCACTGTGTTGAAATGAGATCCACTGTGCTGACATGAGATCCACTGTGTTGAAATGAGATCCACTGGGCTGAAATGAGATCCACTGGGCTGAAATGAGACCCACTGTGTTGAAATGAGATCCACTGTGTTGAAATTAGATCCACTGGGCTGAAATTAGATCCACTGTGCTGAAATGAGATCCACTGTGTTGAAATGAGATCCACTGTGTTGAAATGAGATCCACTGTGTTAAAATGAGATCAACTGTGTTGAAATGAGATCCACTGGGTTGAAATTAGATCCACTGTGTTGAAATGAGATCCACTGTGTTGAAATGAGATCCACTGGGCTGAAATGAGATGCAGTGGGCTGAAATGAGATCCACTGTGTTGAAATGAGATCCACTGTGTTGAAATGAGATCCACTGTGTTGAAATGAGATCCACTGGGCTGAAATGAGATCCACTGGGTTGAAATGAGATCCACTGGGTTGAAATGAGATCCACTGTGTTGAAATGAGATCCACTGTGTTGAAATTAGATCCACTGTGCTGAAATGAGATCCACTGTGCTGAAATGAGATCCACTGTGTTGAAATGAGATCCACTGTGCTGAAATGAGATCCACTGTGTTGAAATGAGATTCACTGTGTTGAAATGAGATCCACTGTGTTAAAATGAGATCAACTGTGTTAAAATGAGATCCACTGAGTTGAAATGAGATCCACTGTGTTGAAATGAGATCCACTGGGTTGAAATGAGATCCACTGTGCTGAAATGAGATCCACTGTTCTGAAATGAGATCCACTGTGTTGAAATGAGATCCACTGTGCTGAAATGAGATCCACTGTGTTGAAATGAAATCCACTGTGTTGAAATGAGATCCACTGTGTTTAAATGAGATCCACTGTGCTGAAATGAGATCCACTGTGTCGAAATGAGATCCACTGTGTTGAAATGAGATCCACTGGGCTGAAATGAGATCCACTGTGTTGAAATGAAATCCACTGTGTTGAAATGAGATCCACTGTGTTTAAATGAGATCCACTGTGCTGAAATGAGATCCACTGTGCTGAAATGAGATCCACTGTGTTGAAATGAGATCCACTGTGTTGAAATGAGATCCACTGTGTTGAAATCCACTGTGTTGAAATGAGATCCACTGGGCTGAAATGAGATCCACTGGGCTGAAATGAGATCCACTGTGTTGAAATGAGATCCACTGCGCTGAAATGAGATCCACTGTGTTGAAATGAGATCCACTGTGTTGAAATTAGATCCACTGTTTTGAAATGCGATCCACTGTGCTGAAATTAGATCCACTATGTTGAAATGAGATCCACTGTGTTGAAATGAGATCCACTGTGTTGAAATCCACTGTGTTGAAATGAGATCCACTGGGCTGAAATTAGATCCACTGGGCTGAAATGAGATCCACTGGGTTGAAATGACATCCACTGGGCTGAAATGAGATCCACTATGTTGAAATGATATCCACTGTGTTGAAATGAGATCCACTGTGCTGACATGAGATCCACTGTGTTGAAATTCACTGTGTTGAAATGAGATCCACTGGGCTGAAATGAGATCCACTGGGCTGAAATGAGACCCACTGTGTTGAAATGAGATCCACTGTGTTGAAATTAGATCCACTGGGCTGAAATTAGATCCACTGTGCTGAAATGAGATCCACTGTGTTGAAATTAGATCCACTGGGCTGAAATGAGATCCACTGTGCTGAAATGAGATCCACTGTGTTGAAATGAGATCCACTGTGTTGAAATGAGATCCACTGTGTTGAAATGAGATCCACTGGGCTGAAATGAGATCCACTGTGCTGAAATGAGATCCACTGTGTTGAAATGAGATCCACTGTGTTGAAATGAGATCCACTGGGTTGAAATGAGATCCCACTGGGTTGAAATGAGATCCACTGTGTTGAAATGAGATCAACTGTGTTGAAATGAGATCCACTGGGTTGAAATGAGATCCACTGTGTTGAAATGAGATCCACTGTGTTGAATGAGATCCACTGTGTTGAAATGAGATCCACTGTGTTGAAATGAGATCCACTATGTTGAAATGAGATCCACTGTGTTGAAATGAGATCCACTGTGCTGAAATGAGATAAGTTAACACTTTGGACAGTGCCGCACTTCACTGTCACCCCTGGTCTACCTCTCCCCAAGTCTCTCTCTCTCTCCCTCTCCAGTCTCTCTCTCCAGTCTCTCTCTCTCTCTACAGTCTCTCTCTCTCTCTACAGTCTCTCTCTCTCTCTACAGTCTCTCTCTCTCTGAATTTAATTCAATTCACCCTCTCTCTTTCTCTCTCTCTCTCTACAGCCTCTCTCTCTCTCTCTCTCTCTCTCTCTCTCTCTCTCTCTCTCTCTCTCTCACCTGCGGTGTCTCTTGATGAGAAGTCTGTCCATGTAACTGAGACTGTGTTGGGTGAACTCCACCTTCACTGGTCCTCTCTCAGCCCCACTGTCACTCAGGTCTGACTGGGTCACCATCACTTCCACTGATACTACATGGAGAGAGAGAGTTAAAGAAAAGGGAGAAGGGAGATTTGGAGAAGGGGAAGGGGAGAAAGAGAGTTGTGCGGGAAGAGGGAGAAAGGCCGAGAAAAAAGGTAAGGAGAAGGAGAAGGGATGGACAGGGAGAAGGGGTGGACAGAGGGAGAAAGAGAGACAGAGGGAGAAAGAGAGACAGAGGGAGAAAGAGAGACAGAGGTAGAAGGGATGGACAGAGGGAGAAGGAGAGACAGAGGGGGAAGGGGTGGACAGAGGGAGAAGGAGAGACAGAGGGAGAAGGGGTGGACAGAGGGAGAAGGGATGGACAGAGGGAGAAGGGGTGGACAGAGGGAGAAGGGGTGGACAGAGGGAGAAGGAGTGGACAGAGGGAGAAGGAGTGGACAGAGGGAGAAGGAGGGACAGAGGGAGAAGGAGGGACAGAGGGAGAAGGAGGGACAGAGGGAGAAGGAGTGGACAGAGGGAGAAGGAGAGACAGAGGGAGAAGGGATGGACAGAGGGAGAAGGAGGGACAGAGGGAGAAAGAGAGACAGAGGGAGAAAGAGAGACAGAGGGAGAAGGAGTGGACAGAGGGAGAAGGAGAGACAGAGGTAGAAGGGATGGACAGAGGGAGAAGGAGAGACAGAGGTAGAAGGGATGGACAGAGGGAGAAGGAGAGACAGAGGGAGAAAGAGAGACAGAGGTAGAAGGGATGGACAGAGGGAGAAGGAGAGACAGAGGTAGAAGGGATGGACAGAGGGAGAAGGAGAGACAGAGGTAGAAGGGATGGACAGAGGGAGAAGGGATGGACAGAGGGAGAAAGAGAGACAGAGGGAGAAAGAGAGACAGAGGGAGAAGGAGTGGACAGAGGGAGAAGGAGAGACAGAGGTAGAAGGGATGGACAGAGGGAGAAGGAGAGACAGAGGGAGAAAGAGAGACAGAGGTAGAAGGGATGGACAGAGGGAGAAGGAGAGACAGAGGGAGGAGAGACAGAGGGAGAAGGAGTGGACAGAGGGAGAAGGGGTGGACAGAGGGAGAAGGGGTGGACAGAGGGAGAAGGGATGGACAGAGGGAGAAGGGATGGACAGAGGGAGAAAGAGAGACAGAGGGAGAAAGAGAGACAGAGGTAGAAGGGATGGACAGAGGGAGAAAGAGAGACAGAGGGAGAAAGAGAGACAGAGGTAGAAGGGATGGACAGAGGGAGAAAGAGAGACAGAGGTAGAAGGAGTGGACAGAGGGAGAAAGAGAGACAGAGGTAGAAGGAGTGGACAGAGGGAGAAGGAGGGACAGAGGGAGAAGGAGTGGACAGAGGGAGAAGGAGAGACAGAGGTAGAAGGAGTGGACAGAGGGAGAAAGAGAGACAGAGGTAGAAGGAGTGGACAGAGGGAGAAGGAGTGGACAGAGGGAGAAGGAGAGACAGAGGGAGAAAGAGAGACAGAGGTAGAAGGGATGGACAGAGGGAGAAAGAGAGACAGAGGGAGAAAGAGAGACAGAGGTAGAAGGGATGGACAGAGGGAGAAAGAGAGACAGAGGTAGAAGGAGTGGACAGAGGGAGAAAGAGAGACAGAGGTAGAAGGAGGGACAGAGGGAGAAGGAGTGGACAGAGGGAGAAGGGGTGGACAGAGGGAGAAGGAGTGGACAGAGGGAGAAGGAGAGACAGAGGGAGAAGGGGTGGACAGAGGGAGAAGGGGTGGACAGAGGGAGAAGGAGTGGACATAGGGAGAAGGAGGGACAGAGGGAGAAGGAGTGGACAGAGGGAGAAGGGATGGACAGAGGGAGAAGGGGTGGACAGAGGGAGAAGGAGGGACAGAGGGAGAAGGGGTGGACAGAGGGAGAAGGGATGGACAGAGGGAGAAGGAGAGACAGAGGTAGAAGGGATGGACAGAGGGAGAAGGAGAGACAGAGGGAGAAGGGGTGGACAGAGGGAGAAGGAGTGGACAGAGGGAGAAGGAGTGGACAGAGGGAGAAGGAGTGGACAGAGGGAGAAGGAGTGGACAGAGGGAGAAGGGGTGGACAGAGGGAGAAGGAGTGGACAGAGGGAGAAGGGGTGGACAGAGGGAGAAGGGATGGACAGAGGGAGAAGGAGAGACAGAGGTAGAAGGGATGGACAGAGGGAGAAGGAGAGACAGAGGTAGAAGGGGTGGACAGAGGGAGAAGGAGTGGACAGAGGGAGAAGGAGTGGACAGAGGGAGAAGGACAGAGGGAGAAGGACAGAGGGAGAAGGGGTGGACAGAGGGAGAAGGGATGGACAGAGGGAGAAGGAGTGGACAGAGGGAGAAGGAGGGACAGAGGGAGAAGGAGGGACAGAGGGAGAAGGGATGGACAGAGGGAGAAGGGGTGGACAGAGGGAGAAGGAGGGACAGAGGGAGAAGGGGTGGACAGAGGGAGAAGGGATGGACAGAGGGAGAAGGAGAGACAGAGGTAGAAGGGATGGACAGAGGGAGAAGGAGAGACAGAGGTAGAAGGGATGGACAGAGGGAGAAGGAGAGACAGAGGTAGAAGGGATGGACAGAGGGAGAAGGAGAGACAGAGGTAGAAGGGATGGACAGAGGGAGAAGGAGAGACAGAGGTAGAAGGGATGGACAGAGGGAGAAGGAGAGAGACAGAGGTAGAAGGGATGGACAGAGGGAGAAGGAGAGACAGAGGGAGAAGGGGTGGACAGAGGGAGAAGGAGGAGGACAGAGGGAGAAGGGGTGGACAGAGGGAGAAGGAGAGACAGAGGGAGAAGGGGTGGACAGAGGGAGAAGGAGAGACAGAGGGAGAAGGGGTGGACAGAGGGAGAAGGGATGGACAGAGGGAGAAGGGATGGACAGAGGGAGAAGGAGAGACAGAGGTAGAAGGGATGGACAGAGGGAGAAGGAGAGACAGAGGGAGAAGGGGTGGACAGAGGGAGAAGGAGAGACAGAGGGAGAAGGGGTGGACAGAGGGAGAAGGGATGGACAGAGGGAGAAGGGGTGGACAGAGGGAGAAGGAGAGACAGAGGTAGAAGGGATGGACAGAGGGAGAAGGGGTGGACAGAGGGAGAAGGGATGGACAGAGGGAGAAGGAGAGACAGAGGTAGAAGGGATGGACAGAGGGAGAAGGGATGGACAGAGGGAGAAGGAGAGACAGAGGTAGAAGGGATGGACAGAGGGAGAAGGAGAGACAGAGGGAGAAGGGGTGGACAGAGGGAGAAGGAGAGACAGAGGGAGAAGGGGTGGACAGAGGGAGAAGGGATGGACAGAGGGAGAAGGGGTGGACAGAGGGAGAAGGAGAGACAGAGGTAGAAGGGATGGACAGAGGGAGAAGGAGAGACAGAGGGAGAAGGGGTGGACAGAGGGAGAAGGGATGGACAGAGGGAGAAGGGGTGGACAGAGGGAGAAGGGGTGGACAGAGGGAGAAGGAGTGGACAGAGGGAGAAGGAGTGGACAGAGGGAGAAAGAGAGACAGAGGTAGAAGGGATGGACAGAGGGAGAAGGGATGGACAGAGGGAGAAGGAGTGGACAGAGGGAGAAGGAGTGGACAGAGGGAGAAGGGATGGACAGAGGGAGAAGGGATGGACAGAGGGAGAAGGAGTGGACAGAGGGAGAAGGAGTGGACAGAGGGAGAAGGAGTGGACAGAGGGAGAAGGAGAGGACAGAGGGAGAAGGAGTGGACAGAGGGAGAAGGAGGGACAGAGGGAGAAGGGGTGGACAGAGGGAGAAGGAGAGACAGAGGGAGAAAGAGAGGCAGACATATTATGGCACTACTCTGGACACATTTGGTGTAATGCCAGCTTTACATTAGGTTTCCCTGCCAATGGGTTGACAGAAGAAATGAGGCAAAATGCAGAAATAAAGGGAGTGAAGCAAAGTCTGTCCAAGCATTAGAGAACTAATAAACAGGCCAAACACCTTCTCAAGTGTTCCTCCTCCAACTGCTCTGCTCTTCAACCGATCGCTGCCTACACCCGCCCGCCCGTCCAGCATCGCTACTCTGGACGCTTCTGACTTAGAATATGTGGACAACTACAAATACCTAGGTGTCTGGTTAGACTGTAAACTCTCCTTCCAGACTCACATTAAACATCTTCAATCCAAAATTGAATCTAGAATCGGCTGAACTATTTTGCAACAAATGCTTCCAAACATACCCTTGTAAAACTGACCATCCTACCGATCCTCGACTTCGGCGATGTACATTTACAAGCCTCCCAACACTCTACTCAACAAAATTGGATGTAGTCTATCACAGTGCCCTCCGTTTTGTCACCAAAGCCCCATACACTACCCACCATTGCGACCTGTACGCTCTCGCTGGTTGGCCCTCGCTTCATACTCATTGCCAAACCCACTGGCTACAGGTTATCTACAAGTCTCTGCTAGGTAAAGTCCCGCCTTATCTCAGCTCACTGGTCACCATAGCAGCACCCACCCACAGCGTTCCAGCAGGTATATCTCACTGGTCACCATAGCAGCACCCACCCACAGCACGCATTCCAGCAGGTATATCTCACTGGTCACCATAGCAACACCCACCCGTAGCACGCGCTCCAGCAGGTATATCTCACTGGTCACCATAGCAACACCCACCCGTAGCACGCGCTCCAGCAGGTATATCTCACTGGTCATCCCCAAAGCTAACACCCACCCGTAGCACGCACTCCAGCAGGTATATCTCACTGGTCACCATAGCAGCACCCACCCGTAGCACGCACTCCAGCAGGTATATCTCACTGGTCACCATAGCAGCTCCCACCCGTAGCACGCACTCCAGCAGGTATATCTCACTGGTCACCATAGCAGCACCCACCCGTAGCACGCGCTCCAGCAGGTATATCTCACTGGTCACCTTTCCTTCCAGTTCTCTGCTGCAAATGACTGGAATGAACTGCAAAAATCTCTGAAGCTGGAGACTCACATCTCCCTCACTAACTTTAAGCACCAGCTGTCAGAGCAGCTCACAGATCACTGCACCTGTACATAGCGCATCTGTAAATAGCCCATCTATCTACCATCCCCATACAGTATTTATTTATTTATCTTGCTCCTTTGCACCCAAGTATCTCTACCTGCACATTCATCATCTGCACATCAATCACTCTAGTGTCTAATTGGCATATTGTATTTACTTCGCCACCATGGCCTATTCATTGCCTTACCTCCCTTATCTCACCTCATTTGCACTCACTGTATATAGATTTTCTTCAACTGCATTATTGACTGTATGTTTGTTTTACTCCACGTGTATCTCTGTGTTGTTGTTTGTGTCGAACTGCTTTGCTTTATCTTGGCCAGGTCGCAGTTGTAAATGAGAACTTGTTCTCAACTGGCCTACCTGGTTAAATAAAGGTGAAATCAATAAATAATTAACCTGGAAGCCAGCTAACACCTCCCAACACTGCAATCATTATCTCTATAGTGGAACCCCTCCTATCACTGCAATCATTATCTCTATAGTGGAACCCCTCCTATCACTGCTATCATTATCTCTATAGTGGAACCCCTCCTATCACTGCAATCATTATCCATCCCCTCCTATCACTGCAATCATTATCTCTATAGTGGAACCCTCTTCACTGCAATCATTATCTCTATAGTGGAACCCCTCCTATCACTGCAATCATTATCTCTATAGTGGAACCCTCCTATCACTGCTATCATTATCTCTATAGTGGAACCCCTCCTATCACTGCAATCATTATCTCTATAGTGGAACCCCTCCTATCACTACTATCATTATCTCTATAGTGGAACCCTCCCAACACTGCAATCATTATCTCATAGTGGAACCCCTCCTATCACTGCTATCATTATCTCTATAGTGGAACCCCTCCTATCACTGCAATCATTATCTCTATAGTGGAACCCCTCCTATCACTGCAATCATTATCTCTATAGTGGAACCCTATCACTGCAATCATTATCTCTATAGTGGAACCCCTCCTATCACTTCAATCATTATCTCTATAGTGGAACCCCTTCTATCACTGCAATCATTATCTCTATAGTGGAACCCTCCTACACTGCTATCATTATCTCTATAGTGGAACCCCTCCTATCACTGCAATCATTATCTCTATAGTGGAACCCCTCCTATCACTGCAATCATTATCTCTATAGTGGAACCCCTCCTAGCACTGCAATCATTATCTCTATAGTGGAACCCCTCATATCACTGCAATCATTATCTCTATAGTGGAACCCCTCCTATCACTGCAATCATTATCTCTCAAGTGGAACCCCTTCTATCACTGCAATCATTATCTCTATAGTGGAACCCCTCCTATCACTGCAATCATTATCTCTATAGTGGAACCCCTCCTATCACTGCAATCATTATCTCTATAGTGGAACCCCTCCTATCACTGCAATCATTATCTCTATAGTGGAACCCCTCCTATCACTGCAATCATTATCTCTATAGTGGAACCCCTCCTATCACTGCAATCATTATCTCTATAGTGGAACCCCTCCTATCACTGCAATCATTATCTCTATAGTGGAACCCCTCCCAACACTGCTATCATTATCTCTATAGTGGAACCCCTCCTATCACTGCTATCATTATCTCTATAGTGGAACCTCTCCTATCACTGCAATCATTATCTCTATAGTGGAACCCCTCCTATCACTGTAATCATTATCTATATAGTGGAACCCCTCCTATCACTGCAATCATTATCTCTATAGTGGAACACCTCCCAACACTGCTATCATTATCTCTATAGTGGAACCTTTCCTATCACTGCTATCATTATCTCTATAGTGGAACCTCTCCTATCACTGCTATCATTATCTCTATAGCGGAACCCCTCCTATCACTACTATCATTATCTCTATAGTAATCCCTCCCAACACTGCTATCATTATCTCTATATGGAACCCCTCCTATCACTGCAATCATTATCACCTGCTCTAATTATCTCAATATGCAGTAAACACTTTCTATAGGACCTGAAGAGATCAGGGGGTACTTAGTCCAGCGCAGGATGGACATTAGTCTTCATCCTTCACTTCTAATCCTCTTCCTGTCCTAAACATTAGCTCCAGTCCTAGTCTTTAATCACCATTATCTATCCCTTACAGATGGAATCCTCTGCCCCAACACCGTTGTAACTGAAACAGTGCTACTGTCTGCCCCAACACCGTTGTAACAGTGTCACTGTCTGCCCCAACACCGTTGTAACTGAAACAGTGTCACTGTCTGCCCCAACACCGTTGTAACAGTGTCACTGTCTGCCCCAACACCGTTGTAACAGTGTCACTGTCTGCCCCAACACCGTTGTAACAGTGTCACTGTCTGCCCCAACACCGTTGTAGCTGACCTAACCTTAACCTTAACCCGAACCTTAACCCTAACCTTAACCCTAACCTTAACCTTAACCCTAACCCTAACCTTAACCCTAACCTTAACCTTAACCCGAACCTTAACCCTAACCTTAACCCTAACCCTAACCTAACCCTAACCTTAACCCTAACCCTAACCTTAACCCTAACCTTAACCTTAACCCTAACCTTAACCCTAACCCTAACCTTAACCCTAGACCTAACCCTAACCTTAACCCTAACCTTAACCCTAACCCTAACCTTAACCCTAACCTTAACCCTAACCCTAACCTTAACCCTAGACCTAACCCTAACCTTAACCCTAACCCTGGTTGACCTTTAAAGATTCCAGCTTTAACTTCCCCCCTGATGCCTCCCCCAAACCCAAACCTCCTTCTGTGCGGTGCTTTCTCACCCACCACAGGGATACATACGGTATGCACCAGTACCTCTACAGTGTTTCACCACAGGGATACATACGGTATGTAGCAGTACCTCCACAGTGTTTCACCACAGGGATACATACGGTATGTAGCAGTACCTCCACAGTGTTTCACCACAGGGATACATACGGTATGTAGCAGTACCTCCACAGTGTTTCACCACAGGGATACATACGGTATGTAGCAGTACCTCCACAGTGTTTCACCACAGGGATACATACGGTATGTAGCAGTACCTCTACAGTGTTTCACCACAGGGATACATACGGGTATGCACCAGTACCTCTACAGTGTTTCACCACAGGGATACATATGGGTATGTAGCAGTACCTCCACAGTGTTTCACCACAGGGATACATACGGGTATGTAGCAGTACCTCCACAGTGTTTCACCACAGGGATACATACGGGTATGTAGCAGTACCTCCACAGTGTTTCACCACAGGGATACATACGGTATGTAGCAGTACCTCTACAGTGTTTCACCACAGGGATACATACGGGTATGTAGCAGTACCTCCACAGTGTTTCACCACAGGGATACATACGGGTATGTAGCAGTACCTCTACAGTGTTTCACCACAGGGATACATACGGGTATGTAGCAGTACCTCCACAGTGTTTCACCACAGAGATACATACGGGTATGTAGCAGTACCTCTACAGTGTTTCCTCTCCTCATAACAACCCCAAACATCACTACTGTACTGCTTTTTAACACAACACAGAAGAGGAGGAGGAGGAAGAGGGGGAAGAGGAGGTGGACATCGACACAGACTGAGACCCAGTACTATAGCTCTATCATTTCAGGGCAGTGAAAGAGACAGAGAAGACTAGTCACACGAGTGGACCAAACAAACGTTTCACAATAGGAGTTATACAAGCACTGAAAGAGGGAGAGAACGAGGGAGAGACAGAGAAAGAAAGGAGTGGGCAGGTGAAGGATGCCAGGTACATGCTGAGCACTTCTGCCTGTATGTCTGCCTTTATAGTTTCTACTATTACCCATCATCCATCGCTGTCTGAGTGGATGTGCAGTTCTAGTACGTTCCCTGTCTGTAAACCAAACCATTAGTCATTGCATGGTGTGTGTGTGTGTGTGTGTTATACCTGTCCGTGCTTGGAAGGGTCTCCAGATTGCATCTCCTCTCTCTCCTCCCTCTCTTCTCTCTCCCTCTCCACTGCCTGAGTGCCTCCTGAAAGGAGAGAGCTGACTCCTCCTCATCATATTGTCCTCCCAGCAGTGAGGTAGTCAGCATCTCCTTCTCCTCTTCATCCTCCAGTTCATCAAACTCCTCTTCCTCCCCCCAAGGGATTCACAACTAAAACCTGTGACATTGAGAAACACAATGATCACTTTAAGAAAGGAGGAAGGTAGCTTTTTTAATAACCTGGCTAAGGACATTATCTCCTGATGACCTCTCACCTGGCTTCCCTGTGCATTGTGGGTATGTGTAACAGCGGGAGCGGCCTGGGTCCTTCTCTCCGGCCCCCGCCCCTCCACCTCTCCCAGCCATCTGGGAATCAGACTTGGGGTTGGGCTGAACTTGTCTCTGGAAGTGACTCACAACATCCAGTGTGCTCACCGAGGTCTGGATCTCTGTCTGTGAGGAGAGAGAGGGGGAGTGATGAGTGACACAAACACACATCTTTACAACTACTCCTGTTGCTACAGCATGGCTCTGAGAAGATGGCTCAGGGCTACCAGTTCTATTCACACTATTCTACGCTGCCCAACTCACAATGTATATAATTACCCATGAAGCACATGGGCTCATTCACAAATTCTCCTCCTGACCCCTGAAACAGGAAATCACTTCCACCATCAAATTACATTATTTAAATTAAAATCCACACATCAAATATGGATCAAATATGAACGTCCTCCATGAATATGCCTTAAAAACAGGGTCTGATTGATTCTCTCTGTGCTAGGGGCTAAGGCCATTATTCCTTCTATCAATCACCAGTGTGACCACACAGGTTAACCTATCTCTATCAACGATGTTGTGTCCTTGAGGCAATGGCCTCACTGGGAAGGAGGGAGATAGAGAGAGGAGAGCTGGAGATAGAGAGAGGATAGCTGGAGATAGAGATAGAGAGAGGATAGCTAGAGATAGAGAGAGGATAGCTGGAGATAGAGAGAGATAGCTGGAGATAGAGAGAGGATAGCTGGAGATAGAGAGAGGATAGCTAGAGATAGAGAGAGGATAGCTGGAGATAGAGAGAGGATAGCTGGAGATAGAGAGAGGATAGCTGGAGATAGAGAGAGGATAGCTGGAGATAGAGAGAGGAGAGCTGGAGATAGAGAGAGGAGAGCTGGAGATAGAGAGAGGATAGCTGGAGATAGAGAGAGGATAGCTAGAGATAGAGAGAGGATAGCTAGAGATAGAGAGAGGATAGCTAGAGATAGAGAGAGGATAGCTAGAGATAGAGAGAGGATAGCTGGAGATAGAGAGAGGATAGCTGGAGATAGAGAGAGGATAGCTGGAGATAGAGAGAGGATATCTAGAGATAGAGAGAGATAGCTAGAGATAGAGAGAGCATAGCTAGAGATAGAGAGAGGATAGCTAGAGATAGAGAGAGGATAGCTGGAGATAGAGATAGAGAGAGGATAGCTAGAGATAGAGAGAGGATAGCTGGAGATAGAGAGAGGATAGCTAGAGATAGAGAGACGATAGCTGGAGATAGAGAGAGGATAGCTGGAGATAGAGAGAGGATAGCTGGAGATAGAGAGAGGATAGCTGGAGATAGAGAGAGGATAGCTGGAGATAGAGAGAGGATAGCTGGAGATAGAGAGAGGATAGCTGGAGATAGAGAAAGGATAGCTAGAGATAGAGAGAGGATAGCTGGAGATAGAGATAGAGAGAGGATAGCTAGAGATAGAGAGAGGATAGCTGGAGATAGAGAGAGGATAGCTAGAGATAGAGAGACGATAGCTGGAGATAGAGAGAGGATAGCTGGAGATAGAGAGAGGATAGCTGGAGATAGAGAGAGGATAGCTGGAGATAGAGAGGGGATAGCTGGAGATAGAGAGGGGATAGCTGGAGATAGAGAGAGGATAGCTGGAGATAGAGAGAGGATAGCTGGAGATAGAGAGAGGATAGCTGGAGATAGAGAGAGGATAGCTGGAGATAGAGAGAGGATAGCTGGAGATAGAGAGAGGGATAGCTAGAGATAGAGAGAGGATAGCTGGAGATAGAGAGAGGATAGCTGGAGATAGAGAGAGATAGCTGGAGATAGAGAGAGGGATAGCTGGAGATAGAGAGAGGAGAGCTGGAGATAGAGAGAGGATAGCTAGAGATAGAGAGAGGATAGCTAGAGATAGAGAGAGGATAGCTGGAGATAGAGAGAGGATAGCTGGAGATAGAGTAATATAATAGGAGAAAGAAAAGAAAGCAGGAGAATAAGGAATATAAACTCAGCAAAAATAGAAACGTCCCTTTTTCAAGATCCTGTTTTTCAAAGATAATTTGTAAAAATCCAAATCACTTCACAGATCTTCATTGTAAAGGGTTTAAACACTGTTTCCCATAAACAATTCATGAACACGCACCTGTGGAACGGTCGTTAAGACCCTAACAGCTTACAGACGGTAGGCAATTAAGGTCACAGTTATGATCCACTTAAGGACACTAAAGAGGCCTTTCTACTGACTCTGAAAAACACCAAAAAAAGATGCCCAGGGTCCCTGCTCATCCGCGTGAACGTGCCTTAGGCATGCTGCAAGGAGGCATGAGGACTGCAGATGTGGCCAGGGCAATCAATTGCAATGTCTGTACTGTGAGACACCTAAAACAGCGCTACAGGGAGACAGTACGGTCAGCTGATCGCCCTCGCAGTGGCAGACCACGTGTAACACCTGTACAGGATCAGTACGTCTGAACATTACACCTGTGGAACAGGTACAGGATGGCAACAACAACTGCCCGAGTTACACCAGGAACGCACAATCCCTCCATCAGTGCTCAGACTGTCTGAAATAGGCTGAGAGAGGCTGGACTGAGGGCTTGTAGGCCTGTTGTAAGGCAGGTCCTCACCAGACATCACAGGCAACATCGTCGACTATGGGCACAAACCCAACGTCGCTGGACCAGACAGGACTGGCAAAAAGTGCTCTTCACTGTCGAGTCGCGGTGTTGTCTCACCAGGGTTGATGGTCGGATTCACATTTATCGTCAAAGGAATGAGCGTTACACTGAGGCCTGTACTCTGGAGCGGGATCGATTTGGAGGTGGAGGGTCCGTCATGGACACTCCAGCATGACTGTGCCACCAGCCTTACTGCCCGTTCTGTGTGTGATTTCCTGCAAGACAGTAATGTCAGTGTTCTGCCATGGCCAGCGAAGAGCCCGGATATCAATCCCATTGAGCATGTCTGGGACCTGTTATATAGGATGGCTAGGGCCATTCCCCCTATACATTTCTTGGAACTTGCAGGTGCCTTGGTGGAAGAGTGGGGTAACATCTCACAGCAAGAACTGGCAAATCTGGTGCAGTCCATGAGGAGGAGATGCACTGCAGTACTTAATGCAGCTGGTGGCCACACCAGATACTGACTGTTACTTTTGATTTTGACCCCCCCCTTTGTTCAGGGACACATTATTCCATTTCTGTTAGTCACATGTCTGTGGAACTTTTGTCTCAGTTGTTGAATCTTGTTATGATCATACAAATATTTACACATGTGAAGTTTGCTGAAGATAAACGCAGTTGACAGTGAGAGGACGTTTCTTTTTTTTTGCTGAGTTTATTATATCCAAATATCCTCCTAAATGTCAAAAGTATAGGTGTGGATGTTTAAACAACATTGGGATTGTTAAGGTTTAGAAAAAAGTTACAGTATAGTTTTCACAAAACTACCACTAACAATCGGGACGATCATCATCATAAAGTGAAAAATATACATGTAAATAACTCAAGTAACAATGCTTTAACATTAGTAGGAAATATGCATCTTGGAGATGAAACGATCCGCACGTCATCGTCGTTTAACAGTTGGAAGAGAAAAGGCAGAGAGAGAGAGAGAGACAGGAACGAGACAGCAGCTAAGTCCTTCAATACTGTGAGAAGTTAAATGAGAAGGTGGTTAAATAAACCCAATACTGTGAGAAGTTAAATGAGAAGGTGGTTAAATAAACCCAATACTGTGAGAAGTTAAATGAGAAGGTGGTTAAATAAACCCAATACTTTGAGAAGTTAAATGAGAAGGTGGTTAAATAAACCCAATACTGTGAGAAGTTAAATGAGAAGTGGTTAAATAAACCCAATACTGTGAGAAGTTAAATGAGAAGGTGGTTAAATAAACCCAATACTTTGAGAAGTTAAATGAGAAGGTGGTTAAATAAACCCAATACTGTGAGAAGTTAAATGAGAAGTGGTTAAATAAACCCAATACTTTGAGAAGTTAAATGAGAAGGTGGTTAAATAAACCCAATACTTTGCCAGGTGGAATTGAGCTACAGTGGCAGTCAGTGGAGGCTGCTGAGAGGAGGACGGCTCTTAATATTGTCTGGAACGGAGTAAATGGAATGGAATCAAACACATGGAAACCACGGAAACGGAGTAAATGGAATGGAATCAAACACATGGAAACCACCGAAACCATTCCACAGATTCCACCCCAGTCATTACCAAGAGCCCATCCTCCCCAATTAAGACGTCACCAACCTCCTGTGGTGGAATACTTAACCATCTGAAAGGCAGTCACCATACGAGCCAACCCGTTGTTTGCAGCAGTGTGATAAGGGAGTGAGAAACTCACAGCGCTGACCACAGAAATGATTGCAGTTGATATGCTGCCATTGTCAACGGTAGAGGATGTCAGCTTCAATGCCCCGATGGCATATCTAGAACCAGACTACAACATGCCATGTCGAAAAACCATGACGGCCTGGATGGAGAAATTGTACAACGGTCGCTCTGCAAGTACAAAGCATGAGCTCTCAAACACCAGACTGGGACGTCTATGACCATGCCATCCTACATCACTGCAACGAGCCATCACATTGATCTCTCACACACTGACAACTGAGAACATGGAAGAGCGGGACACAGCAGAGAACCAAAAAACAGCATTGAGTGAGAGACGGACAGGCTTGACCTGACACATCACTGGGAACAACACACACACACACACACACACACACACACACACACACACACACACACAGACACAGACACACAGACACAGACACACAGACACAGACACACACACGCACACACACACAGACACAGACACACACACACACACACACACACACGCACGCACGCACGCACACACACACACACACACACACAGACACACACACACACACACAGACACACACAGACACACACACACACGCACACGCACACAGACACACACGAACAAACAGGTGGACTGAGTGAAAAAGAGAAGGAACACTGCATGCTGATGAAATTAATTGTATGTTTTTCTCCCTCTTCTATTTTTTTTTGTCTGTCTGCCTGCCTGCCTGCCTGCCTGCCTGCCTGTCTGTCTGCCTGCGTGCCTGTCTGTCTGCCTGCCTGCCTGCCTGCCTGCCTGCCTGCCTGCCTGTCTGTCTGCCTGCCTGCGTGCCTGTCTGTCTGTCTATCTCTCTCTCTCTCTTTATTGAAGGCAAATCAAACAGGATTATGAGTGCGGAGGCGTCTGTGTCAATGGCCATGTGTATAATCCTGGATCTCTGTGTCCTGCCAAACACAGAGCCTCCCTTTGACTGTGTGTGTGTGTGTGTGTGTGTGTGTGTGTGTGTGTGTGTGTGTGTGTGTGTGTGTGTGTGTGTGTCCACAAGAATAGTAAACAAACAAACATCCGACCAACTGGGGACATTTTGTTGGTCCCCACAAGGTCAAATAGTATTTCTAGGGGGTTTAGGGTTAAGGTTAGAATAAGTGTTAGGGTCAGAATGTAGTTTGGGTTAGGAGCTAGGGTTAGGTTTAGGGTTAGGAGCTAGGGTTATGTTTGGAGTTAGGAGCTAGGGTTAGGTTTAGGGTTAGGTTTAGGGTTAGGGTTAGGAGCTAGGGTTATGTTTGGGGTTAGGAGCTAGGGTTATGTTTGGGGTTAGGAGCTAGGGTTAGGTTTAGGGTTAGGTTTAGGGTTAGGAGCTAGGATTATGTTTGGGGTTAGGAGCTAGGGTTAGGTTTGGGGTTAGGTTTAGGGTTAGGAGCTAGGGTTAGGAGCTAGGGTTATGTTTGGGGTTAGGAGCTAGGGTTAGGTTTAGGGTTAGGTTTAGGGTTATGTTTGGGGTTAGGAGCTAGGGTTAGGTTTAGGGTTAGGTTTAGGGTTAGGAGCTAGGGTTATGTTTGGGGTTAGGAGCTAGGGTTAGGTTTAGGGTTAGGTTTAGGGTTAGGAGCTAGGGTTATGTTTGGGGTTAGGAGCTAGGGTTAGGTTTAGGGTTAGGTTTAGGGTTAGGAGCTAGGGTTAGGGTTAGGAGCTAGGAAAATGTTTAGGGTTAGGAGCTAGGGTTAGGTTTAGGGTTAAGGTTAGGGTAAGAGTACAGGTTATGGTTTGGTTTTGGGTTAGGGTTAGGTTTATGGTTAGGTTTAGGGTTAGGAGCTTGGGTTAGGTTTAGGGTTAAGGTTAGGGTAAGAGTACAGGTTATGGTTTGGTTTTGGGTTAGGGTTAGGGGTTAGGGAAAATAGGATTTTTAATGGGACTGAATTGTGTGTCCCCAAAAGGTTAGCTGTACAATACTGTGTGTATGTGTGTGCATGCTAAACACAATGGCTTCTGGGTATAGCCAGGTTCTAACATGGTTCTCATTTGTGTGTTTGGTCGTGTGTTCGTTATTCTGACTCTTTAGTAGTGTGTTAGTTATTCT
>NW_024608270.1:0-55621 GCF_018296145.1 Oncorhynchus tshawytscha | reverse complement strand
GTACAGGGTTACTAGATGGTGGTGGTGGTACAGGGTTACTCTATATTTTATTTGTTCAGTGTTGTATTAAATTCTGTGCAGACCTCCACCAACCACCTCTCTCTCTTCTCCGCACTCGCACACACCACTACTATAGACCACTGCCCTAGACCACTACCCTAGAGCACTACTATAGACCACTAATTTAGACCACTACCCTAGAGCACTACTATAGACCACTACCCTAGACCACTACCCTAGACCACTACAATAGACCACTACTTTAGACAACTACTTTAGACCACTACCCTAGACCACTACTACAGACCACTGCCCTAGACCACTACTATAGACCACTACTATAGACCACTACCCTAGACCACTACTATAGACCACTACCCTAGACCACTACCATAGACCACTACCCTAGACCACTACTATAGACCACTACCCTAGACCACTACCATAGACCACTACCCTAGACCACTACTATAGACCACTACTATAGACCACTACCTAGACCACTACTTTAGACCACTACCCTAGACCACTACCATAGACCACTACTATAGACCACTACTATAGACCACTACCCTAGACCACTACTATAGACCACTACCCTAGACCACTACTTTAGACCACTACCCTAGAACACTACTATAGACCAATACTATAGACCACTACTATAGACCACTACCCTAGACCACTACTATAGACCACTACCATAGACCACTACCCTAGACCACTACTTTAGACCACTACCCTAGACCACTACCATAGACCACTACTATAGACCACTACTATAGACCACTACCCTAGACCACTACCCTAGACCACTACCCTAGACCACTACTATAGACCACTACTATAGACCACTACCCTAGACCACTACTTTAGACCACTACCCTAGACCACTACCCTAGACCACTACTATAGACCACTACTATAGACCACTACCCTAGACCACTACTATAGACCACTACCCTAGACCACTACTATAGACCACTACCCTAGACCACTACCCTAGACCACTACTATAGACCACTACCCTAGACCACTACTATAGACCACTACTATAGACCACTACCCTAGACCACTACTATAGACCACTACTATAGACCACTACCCTAGACCACTACTTTAGACCACTACCCTAGACCACTACCATAGACCACTACCCTAGACCACTACTATAGACCACTACCCTAGACCACTACCATAGACCACTACCCTAGACCACTACTATAGACCACTACCCTAGACCACTACTTTAGACCACTACCCTAGACCACTACCTAGACCACTACTATAGACCACTACTATAGACCACTACCCTAGACCACTACTATTAGACCACTACTATAGACCACTACCCTAGACCACTACTTTAGACCACTAGCCTAGACCACTACCCTAGACCACTACTATAGACCACTACCCTAGACCACTACTATAGACCACTACTATAGACCACTACTATAGACCAATACTATAGACCACTACTATAGACCACTACTATAGACCACTACCCTAGACCACTACCATAGACCACTACCACAGACCACTACCTAGACCACTACTTTAGACCACTACCCTAGACCACTACCATAGACCACTACTATAGACCACTACCCTAGACCACCTCCCTAGACCACTACCCTAGACCACTACCCTAGACCACTACCCTAGACCACTACCCTAGACCACTACAATAGACCACTACTATAGACCACTACCCTAGACCACTACCCTAGACCACTACCCTAGACCACTACCCTAGACCACTACTATAGACCACTACTATAGACCACTACTATAGACCACTACTATAGACCACTACTATAGACCACTACCCTAGACCACTACCCTAGACCACTACTATAGACCACTACTATAGACCACTACTATAGACCACTCCTTTAGACCACTCCTTTGGACCACTACTATAGACCACTACCCTAGACCACTACTTTAGACCACTACCCTAGACCACTACTATAGACCACTACTATAGACCACTACTATAGACCACTACCCTAGACCACTACCCTAGACCACTACTGTAGACCACTACCTAGACCACTACCCTGGACCACTACTTTGGACCACTACTTTGGACCTCATAGATTCAGCCCTTGGGGAGGAAGTGAGTAGTTTACCTTGACTCAGGATGGAGTTGTGAGTTCTCTCCAGACTGAAGACAGTGAGCGAAGGGGCAGATGTTGAGCTTTGAGACACAACACGAAAAGGGATAGAAGGAGGAAAATGAGACGGGGAACAAGATTTATGTTGAGTGTGAGATATGCATGTAGGATAGGATGCAGCTGGAGAGGGTGAGGAGAGGAAGTGGACATGCCTTAGACCCAGGGTGAATGTATGAGTCAGGGGCTTCAAGACTCTTGTCTCAACAGTAGCCTGTGTCAGTGTCATTGAGTTGGTTGGCTTGGTGGTGGTCTCCTATAATCAGGCAGCAGTAGAGACTCTTGTCTCAACAGTAGTCTGTGTCAGTGTCGTTGAGTTGGCTGGCTTGGTGTTGAGAGTCTCCTATAGACAGGCAGCAGTAGAGACTCTTTAAAACAGTAGCCTGTGTCAGTGAGTTGGCTGGCTTGGTGCTGGAGTCTCCTATAGACAGGCAGCAGTAGAGACTCTTTAAAACAGTAGCCTGTGTCAGTGAGTTGGCTGGCTTGGTGCTGGAGTCTCCTATAGACAGGCAGCAGTAGAGACTCTTTAAAACAGTAGCCTGTGTCAGTGTCATTGAGTTGGCTGGCTTGGTGTTGAGGGTCTCCTATAGACAAGCAGCAGTAGAGACTCTTCTCACAACAGTAGTCTGTGTCAGTGTCATTGAGTTGGCTGGCTTGGTGCTGAAGTCTCCTATAGACAAGCAGCAGTAGAGACTCTTCTCTCAACAGTAGTCTGTGTCAGTGTCATTGAGTTGGCTGGCTTGGTGGAGTCTCCTATAGACAGGCAGCAGTAGAGACTCTTTAAAACAGTAGCCTATGTCAGTGTCATTGAGTTGGCTGGCTTGGTGCTGGAGTCTCCTATAGACAGGCAGCAGTAGAGACTCTTTAAAACAGTAGCCTGTGTCAGTGTCATTGAGTTGGCTGGCTTGGTGCTGGAGTCTCCTATAGACAGGCAGCAGTAGAGACTCTTTAAAACAGTAGCCTGTGTCAGTGTCATTGAGTTGGCTGGCTTGGTGCTGGAGTCTCTTATAGACAGGCAGCAACAGTACAGGCTCTAGATCCCCCATAAGACAATAGACTTTGTTTATTTCCAATCAGGATGTGATTAATGGAGATGTTGACTAGGATTGTACCCTAGCTCCCTCCTCCACTCCACTGTCCTCTTTGTGAATGAATACATCCCCATCAGGCCCTGTCCTGTTAATAGTACTACATGACTTCCTGTCTGTGTCCTCATTACCCCTCATAGTGAGGTGAAATTACATTACTCTGTGTGTGTGTGTGTGTGTGTGCACGTGTGTCTGAACATGCAAGATACAGAGCTCGTCTTTCATAGAGATACTATCCCCTCTACACACACACACACACACGTATATATATATATATACATATACACACGCGCGCTCGCTCGCCTGTTTCCTGTCTGCTGTTGTTCCTCACACAGAGAACTGCCATGATCTCATGTATGACGAACATGTCTCAGTCACACACCATTACTCAACCAATCTACTCCGCTGTCTCAGACACACACCACTACTCAACCAATCTACTCTGCTGTCTCAGACACACACCACTACTCAACCAATCTACTCTGCTGTCTCAGTCACACACCACTACTCAACCAATCTACTCCGCTGTCTCAGACACACACCACTACTCAACCAATCTACTCTGTTGTCTCAGACACACACCACTACTCAACCAATCTACTCTGTTGTCTCAGTCACACACCACTACTCAACCAATCTACTCTGTTGTCTCAGACACACCCCACTACTCAACCAATCTACTCTGTTGTCTCAGTCACACACCACTACTCAACCAATCTACTCTGTTGTCTCAGACACACACCACTACTCAACCAATCTACTCTGCTACAGAACACTCTGTGTTCTCTGTAACATGTGTTCTCTGTGTTCTCTGTAACCTGTGTTCTCTGTGTTCTCTGTAACCTGTGTTCTCTGTGTTCTCTGTAACCTGTGTTCTCTGTGTTCTCTGTAACATGTGTTCTCTGTGTTCTCTGTAACCTGTGTTCTCTGTGTTCTCTGTGTTCTCTGTAACATGTGTTCTCTGTGTTCTCTGTAACCTGTGTTCTCTGTGTTCTCTGTGTTCTCTGTAACATGTGTTCTCTGTGTTCTCTGTAACCTGTGTTCTCTGTGTTCTCTGTTCTCTGTGTTCTCTGTGTTCTCTGTAACCTGTGTTCTCTGTGTTCTCTGTGTTCTCTGTAACATGTGTTCTCTGTGTTCTCTGTGTTCTCTGTAACATGTGTTCTCTGTGTTCTCTGTAACATGTGTTCTCTGTGTTCTCTGTGTTCTCTGTAACATGTGTTCTCTGTGTTCTCTGTGTTCTCTGTAACATGGTTCTCTGTGTTCTCTGTAACATGTGTTCTCTGTGTTCTCTGTGTTCTCTGTAACATGTGTTCTCTGTGTTCTCTGTGTTCTCTGTAACCTGTGTTAACTGTGTTCTCTGTAACATGTGTTCTCTGTGTTCTCTGGAACCTGTGTTCTCTGTGTTCTCTGTAACCTGGGGTTCTCTGTGTTCTCTGTAACCTGTGTTCTCTGTGTTCTCTGTAACATGTGTTCTCTGTGTTCTCTGTAACATGTGTTCTCTGTGTGTGTGTGTGTACTGTATGTGTGTTTTATCTGCTATAGCTAAAGGTGTACATAAGGTGTATATTTTTTTATCTGTTTTCTAAATAATTCTACTTCTTGCATCAGTTACCTGATGTGGAATAGAGTTCCATGTAGTCATGGCTCTATGTAGTACTGTGCACCTCCCAGAGTCTGTTCTGGATCTGGGGACTGTGAAGAAGAGACCCCCCCCTGGTGGGTTGCAAGTTCAAATCCCTGTGGGGTATGCAATGGGTGGCCCAGCTTTGTGTTCAGCTGTTTGAATGGACAGACTCACGTCAATACCTCTCACAAAGACAAGTAGTCAATGCAGTGAATCTCTCCTCTACTTTGAGCCAGGAGAGATTGACATGCATGTTATTGATGTTAGCTCTCTGAGTACATCTAAGGGCCCAGCCGTGCTGCTCTGTTCTGGGCCAACTGGAATTCGCCCTTGTTCTATTTTGCAACACTCGACCATATGACTGGACAGGAGTCCAGGTGGGATCATACTAGAGAACTGTAGGACTTGTTTAGTTGATAGTGATGTCAATTGACGTGATTGAGAGTCCCGTAGGGAGGCGCACAATTGGCCCAGCGTCGTCCAGTTTAGGGTTTGGCCCGGGGGTAGGCCGTCATTGTAAATAAGAATGTGTTCTTAACTGACTTGCCAAGTTAAATAAAGATTAAATAATAATATTTTAAAATTATAATAATCTATGAGCCAGAATTACCTCAATTAGCCATAAAATCCCTAGTTTGAAAGTGATTGTCTCCCTGACATTTTCTCCCACGTGGGCCAGCCGCCCAGCAATTAAGAGTTCAACCAATGAGCTTCATCCTCTCGCCGTATGAGTGACAGCTAGTAGTAAGCATACGATGCATCCCGCAGCAGAGCGAGAGACAGAGCAATGACGCGGTGCACAAATCTGAACACATTTTGAGACCCAGTACGCAATTTTCGGGGACCACATTTTGGCTCGTGAGCCACTACTTTCACCATCTTTTTAAAAAAAAGTATTCAAATGTACCAGAGAATCTCTTCTATAACCTCAATGTCAACTTGTTGTAACATCGCGTTGCTGTTTTCAGCTGTATAGATCTATTATTTATGTATTTAGGATGTTTTCAGTTTATTTTTATTGAGAATTTTTTTTAACAAAAAAGTGAACTGATTCTCTGACTGCCCCAACACATACAGTATACCATACAATACATATACTACTATATACTACTAGTGGAATGAACTGATTGACTGATTGACAGCCCCAACACATACAGTATACCATACAATACATATACTACTATATACTACTAGTGGAATGAACTGATTGACTGATTGACAGCCCCAACACATACAGTATACCATACAATACATATACTGCTATATACTACTAGTGGAATGAACTGATTGAAAGCCCCAACACATACAGTATACCATACAAGACATATACTGCTATATACTACTAGTGGAATGAACTGATTGACTGCCCCAACACATGCAGTATACCACACACGACATATACTGCTATATACTACTAGTGGAATGAACTGATTGACAGCCCCAACACATACAGTATACCACACAATACATATACTGCTATATACTACTAGTGGAATGAACTGATTGACTGATTGACAGCCCCAACACATACAGTATACCATACAAGACATATACTACTATATACTACTAGTGGAATGAACTGATTGACAGCCCCAACACATACAGTATACCACACAAGACATATACTACTATATACTACTAGTGGAATGAACTGATTGACTGATTGACAGCCCCAACACATACAGTATACCACACAAGACATATACTACTATAACACAAGCACGTGCTATCCCTCCAACACACAGTGTACATGCACAATGCTCTCACAGACAAGGGGCAACGTCCTCCAACTGACCATCAAGGGGCAACGTCCTCCAACTGATCATCATCAAGGGGCAACGTCCTCCAACTGATCATCATCAAGGAGCAACGTCCTCCAACTGACCATAGATCATCGTCAAGGGGCAACGTCCTCCAACTGACCATCATCAAGGGGCAACGCCCTCCAACTGACCATCATCAAGGGGCAACGCCTCCAACTGACCATCATCAAGGGGCAACATGCAACGTCCAACTGACCATCATCAAGGGGCAACGTCCTCCAACTGACCATCATCAAGGGGCAACGTCCTCCAACTGACCATCATCAAGGGGCAACGTCCTCCAACTGACCATCATCAAGGGGCAACGTCCTCCAACTGACCATCATCAAGGGGCAACGTCCTCCAACTGACCATCATCAAGGGGCAACGTCCTCCAACAGACCATCATCAAGGGGCAACGTCCTCCAACTGACCATCATCAAGGGGCAACGTCCTCCAACTGACCATCATCAAGGGGCAACGTCCTCCAACTGACCATCATCAAGGGGCAACATGCTCCAACTGACCATCATCAAGGAGCAACGTCCTCCAACTGACCATCATCAAGGGACAACATGCTCCAACTGACCATCATCAAGGAGCAACGTCCTCCAACTGATCATCATCAAGGAGCAACGTCCTCCAACTGATCATCATCAAGGGGCAACGTCCTCCAACTGACCATCATCAAGGGGCAACGTCCTCCAACTGATCATCATCAAGGGGCAACGTCCTCCAACTGACCATCATCAAGGGGCAACGTCCTCCAACTGACCATCATGACCATCATCAGGGGCAACGTCCTCCAACTGATCATCATCAAGGGGCAACGTCCTCTCCAACTCATCATCAAGGGGCAACGTCCTCCAACTGACCATCATCAAGGGGCAACGTCCTCCAACTGATCATCATCAAGGGGCAACGTCCTCCAACTGACCATAGATCATGGAGGAATGCTGGAATGAAGACTATCAGCCAGTTTGTGATCAGAGTCCTATAGCTCCCCCTACTGGATGAACACTAACAGCTGGGAAGGAGAACATCACCATGAGCTGGCACAACGTCTACACAACGTCTACAGGGGCGTTGGGCCAGGAACTGAGAGGCTGCTGGATCGTTCTGAGCAATGCAGTAAGCCAACTGTTCCCTGGGCGATAAAGACGTGGACATCGATTAAGGCAGCCCCCCCCACACCTCTCTGATTCAGACGGGTTGGGTTAAATGAGGAAGACACATTTAAGTTGAAGGCATTGAACTGAAATGAGTCTTCCACTTTTAACCCAACCCCCTTCTGTTGGCCAGCAAATGGGAGGGTTTTCAGAGGTTAAATGAAATGTATTCGGTGTGCACAAGGGAACCCACACACCTGCAAAGCCCATGACACCTGTCTAAAGGTAAGTCTGAATGGGGAAAGGGAAATACCTAACCTGGGGGGGGGGTTGGAGACCCCCAGTCTGCCCGTGAAGTGCCTCCAGGAGGGCATGTTGAGACAACCTGTAGAAACTCCTGTCCTCCTCATCTGGACCCTTTCCAACATGGACACTTCTTCTTCTGGACTCTCTCTGACTGGTGTTCAGCACATCTTTCCAACATGGACACTTCTTCTTCTGGACTCTCTCTGACTGGTGTTCAGCATCTTTCCAACATGGACACTTCTTCTGGACTCTCTCTGACTGGTGTTCAGCACACATCTTTCCAACATGGACACTTCTTCTGGACTCTCTCTGACTGGTGTTCAGCACATCTTTCCAACATGGACACTTCTTCTGGACTCTCTCTGACTGGTGTTCAGCTCTTTCCAACATGGACTGACTCTCTCTGACTGGTGTTCAACATGGACACTTCTTCTTCTGGACTCTTTCAGCAATCTTTCCAACATGGACACTTCTTCTGGACTCTCTCTGACTGGTGTTCAGCACATCTTTCCAACATGGACACTTCTTCTGGACTCTCTCTGACTGGTGTTCAGCACATCTTTCCAACATGGACACTTCTTCTGGACTCTCTCTGACTGGTGTTCAGCACATCTTTCCAACATGGACACTTCTTCTGGACTCTCTCTGACTGGTGTTCAGCATCTTTCCAACATGGACTCTCTCTGACTGGTGTTCAGCATCTTTCCAACATGGACTCTCTCTGACTGGTGTTCAGCATCTTTCCAACATGGACTCTCTCTGACTGGTGTTCAGCATCTTTCCAACATGGACTCTCTCTGACTGGTGTTCAGCATCTTTCCAACATGGACTCTCTCTGACTGGTGTTCAGCATCTTTCCAACATGGACTCTCTCTGACTGGTGTTCAGCATCTTTCCAACATGGACTCTCTCTGACTGGTGTTCAGCATCTTTCCAACATGGACTCTCTCTGACTGGTGTTCAGCATCTTTCCAACATGGACTCTCTCTGACTGGTGTTCAGCATCTTTCCAACATGGACTCTCTCTGACTGGTGTTCAGCATCTTTCCAACATGGACTCTCTCTGACTGGTGTTCAGCATCTTTCCAACATGGACTCTCTCTGACTGGTGTTCAGCATCTTTCCAACATGGACACTTCTTCTTCTGGACAATCTCTGACTGGTGTTCAGCATCTTTCCAACATGGACACTTCTTCTTCTGGACTCTCTCTGACTGGTGTTCAGCATCTTTCCAACATGGACTCTCTCTGACTGGGGTTCAGCACATCTTTAACCATTAAAACACTGGGGACTTCCACTAGTCTCCTCTTCCTGTTTGTGTGTGTGTGGTGATAACATGTGAATTGTATCCCTGTCTCTTACTGGTTCTCTCTAACTGGATAGTTGTACCTATATTCTGAACCGCCACTTCTTTTGGCGACCACCACATGGTATATGCTCTTTTTTCAGGGGGAATAGCGTGCTACATGTTTCTCAGATTTGATTCTCTGGAGAAATCGACAGACACACATAAGTCAGTTTTATTCAATGTTTATTGACCAAATCAAAACAGAGTCAATGGGGTGAGTATACGTCGACTGATCAAGCTAGTAGACAGAAGTTCATCAAGTTCTGAATTAATAGTCCTACCACTAAAAAAAAAAAAATGACTCCAAGGTCAAAGGTTCAAATCAAATCAGACAACAAAACAAAAGAAGAAAAGCCTAAATATAAAACAAAAACCTTAATTCAAAGTTTAAAAAATATACATGAATTTAATTCTGAATGACTTACTGTACATAAAGAATTTCTGGTCCAAAATGGATCTTTTCTCAAGAACAAAACGGACGTTTTTCCTCTTGAAAAAAACAAAACAAAAAACAGAACCCAGCTTCTGTTATTTAAATTTGCTCTTCACTCACAGAAAAGGTCACGTAACAATTTTTTTTTTTTGTTGATCAGGGTTAAAACAAAATGGTTCATTTCTTAACGAAACACGTATGTTTGTCTTCTGAAGGAAAATGAGATATTTACGTGAAAGCCGTCATCACAAAAAAAAGATGAAAAGGTTCAGAGTAACTCACAACCCGAAAAGATGCCACAATCAACATAAAATTCATAACAAAAGTATTCTGTTTGTCATCAAAAGATCCTTGTAAACTGAGACTTTCTTTGCCACTGTGGGAGGGGGATAATTAAGAGCGCAGCCCGTTAAAAGCAGTCATTCACTAGATTCAGCAGAGGGATGATTTGTTTCTTGAGTGGATGGTCAAGGAGCCGGAACACAAATCATTTGTAGACTGAAAATTGACCTCAAGAAGAGCAAAAAGATATAATATTTATCTTAAACTTAATCATTTCAAAGCTGGTTTAGATTTGCATACAGTCACATATATCCCTCTGTTACGCGTGGGAATACTATAGAACAGATTTACATATATATATATATATATCTAGCTCAGAAAACGTAGGGCAGCAAATAATATCCCCTGTGCAATGAAAAAAAAAAGTAGCATCTTCACAACAAAAAAAAAATTATCAGATTCAGAGGCTCACGAAATACCAAACTAAATTATATACAAGGTACTATAACAAACAAAAATACATAACTCCTCAAAACACTGAAGAACAGAAAATAAAAACAGAAACGTTGTTTATTTTCCAGGAGTCCAATAACCCGAACTCTTCCTCTTCTAGTCAGGTCAACTCAATAACAACCGTTAACCGAACTTGAGATCGGTGAACGTAACTCACATTTTCACAAATCTCCTCATTAAATTCTCCAATTGAAAATCTCACATTTTTACATTTTCAAAACGTGAAAGTTACCCATGCATATCTGAAGTTAGGATTGGACCCTATGAGAGCTGACAAACAATGCCGATCATGATTGATTCCTGATGATAAAATGGATCTTTCCCCAGAAGTCAAGGATGTGGTAGACTGCATCTGCCGAGGGTAGGAGACGACCCTCCATCTCTTTCTACATCCTCGTCTTCTCTGTCCTCTCTTCACGCTTCCTGTCCTCACTTTCTTCGCATCTCTCTTTCCTGTTGTCTCTGTGACCCGGTCTGCTCTCGTCTTCCTCTCTAATCCATAACTACAGTCTCTAAAGTGCTCAGATGGAAACTGGACTGAGAGAAAAGACATGTGCCTCCCCCCCAAAAAATACAAACAAAAAAGAAATTCAACAAAAAAAATGAAATCAAATAAACATCTGCACCGTACTGTGTGTGTGTGTGTGTGTGTGTGTGTGTCATAGCGTCCCCGTCATCATCTTCAGTACTTTGGCACTTTGGTGTAATCCTCAGTGTGTATGCTCTTACACAGCCCTATGGACAGGATCATACCCAGGAGCTGTGGAAAGCAGAGGGTAGAGGTCAGAGGTTAGAGGTCAGGTTAACAGTATCACTACATCTAAAGCCTCTCAGGAGGGTTCTCTCAATAGCTGTGATCAATGTACGCTCCTGTAGCAGGAAGTGTCTACATATATTGAAAAGCAAGAGCTGCTGTCTTGGAAGTCACGTGGATTAAGTCAGAGGTCAGAAGCTGTTTCTGACGGGCATTTATTCCTCTTAATGATAAACATCTGTCTGGCTGAGAGACCTGCCTGACAGATTCTATAGAATGTATATGTTGTTCTGGTCCTATAGAATGTTGTTCTGGTCCTGTAGAAGAATGTACATGTTGTTCTGGTCCAGTAGAATGTATATGTTGTTCTGGTCCAGTAGAATGTATATGTTGTTCTGGTCCTGTAGAATGTATATGTTGTTCTGGTCCAGTAGAATGTATATGTTATTCTGGTCCTATAGAATGTATATGTTGTTCTGGTCCAGATAGAATGTCGTTCTGGTCCTATAGAATGTATATGTTGTTTGGTCCTATAGAATGTTATTCTGGTCCTATAGAATGTACATGTTGTTCTGGTCCAGTAGAATGTATATGTTGTTCTGGTCCAGAAGAATGTATATGTTATTCTGGTCCTATAGAATGTATATGTTGTTCTGGTCCTATAGAATGTTAGAATGTTGTTCTGGTCCTATAGAATGTATATGTTGTTTTGGTCCAGTAGAATGTATATGTTGTTCTGGTCCTATAGAATGTTGTTCTGGTCCAGTAGAATGTATATGTTGTTCTGGTCCTATAGAATGTTATTCTGGTCCTATAGAATGTTGTTCTGGTCCAGTAGAATGTACATGTTGTTCTGGTCCTATAGAATGTATATGTTGTTCTGGTCCTGTAGAATGTATATGTTGTTCTGGTCCTATAGAATGTTGTTCTGGTCCTATAGAATGTATATGTTGTTCTGGTCCAGTAGAATGTATATGTTGTTCTGGTCCTATAGAATGTATATGTTGTTCTGGTCCTAGTAGAATGTATATGTTGTTCTGGTCCAGTAGAATGTATATGTTATTCTGGTCCTATATAATGTATATGTTGTTCTGGTCCTGTATAATGTATATGTTGTTCTGGTCCAGTAGAATGTATATGTTGTTCTGGTCCTATAGAATGTTATTCTGGTCCTATAGAATGTTGTTCTGGTCCTATAGAAAGTATATGTTGTTCTGGTCCTATAGAATGTACATGTTGTTCTGGTCCAGTAGAATGTATATGTTGTTCTGGTCCTATAGAATGTTATTCTGGTCCTATAGAATGTTGTTCTGGTCCTATAGAAAGTATATGTTGTTCTGGTCCAGTAGAATGTATATGTTGTTCTGGTCCTATAGAATGTTGTTCTGGTCCCATAGAATGTACATGTTGTTCTGGTCCTGTAGAATGTATATGTTGTTCTGGTCCTATAGAATGTATGTTGTTCTGGTCCTATAGAATGTATTAGTTGTTCTGGTCCAGTAGAATGTATATGTTGTTCTGGTCCTATAGAATGTTGTTCTGGTCCTATAGAATGTATATGTTGTTCTGGTCCAGTAGAATGTATATGTTGTTCTGGTCCTATAGAATGTTGTTCTGGTCCTATAGAATGTATATGTTGTTCTGGTCCAGTAGAATGTATATGTTGTTCTGGTCCTATAGAATGTTGTTCTGGTCCTATAGAATGTATATTTGTTCTGGTCCTAATGTAGAATGTATATGTTGTTCTGGTCCTGTAGAATGTATATGTTATTCTGGTCCTATAGAATGTTATTCTGGTCCTATAGAATGTATATGTTGTTCTGGTCCAGTAGAATGTATATGTTGTTCTGGTCCTATAGAATGTTGTTCTGGTCCTATAGAATGTTGTTCTGGTCCTATAGAATGTATATGTTGTTTCGGTCCAGTAGAATGTATATGTTGTTCTGGTCCTATAGAATGTTATTCTGGTCCTATAGAATGTTGTTCTGGTCCAGTAGAATGTATATGTTGTTCTGGTCCTATAGAATGTACATGTTGTTCTGGTCCAGTAGAATGTATATGTTGTTCTGGTCCTATAGAATGTTGTTCTGGTCCTATAGAATGTATTAGTTGTTCTGGTCCTATAGAATGTTGTTCTGGTCGAGTAGAATGTACATGTTGTTCTGGTCCTATAGAATGTATATGTTGTTCTGGTCCTATAGAATGTACATGTTGTTCTGGTCCTATAGAATGTTATTCTGGTCCTATAGAATGTTAGAATGTTGTTCTGGTCCTATAGAATGTATATGTTGTTCTGGTCCTATAGAATGTATATGTTGTTCTGGTCCTATAGAATGTACATGTTGTTCTGGTCCTATAGAATGTATATGTTTCTGGTCCTATAGAATGTTGTTCTGGTTCTATAGAATGTTATGTTCTGGTCCATAGAATGTATATGTTGTTCTGGTCCTATAGAATGCACATGTTGTTCTGGTCCTATAGAATGCACATGTTGTTCTGGTCCATAGAATGTATATGTTGTTCTGGTCCTATAGAATGTTGTTCTGGTCCTATAGAATGTTGTTCTGGTCATATAGAATGTTGTTCTGGTCTATAGAATGTACATGTTGTTCTGGTCCTGTAGAATGTATATGTTGTTCTGGTCCAGTAGAATGTATATGTTGTTCTGGTCCTAGTAGAATGTATATGTTGTTCTGGTCCTATAGAATGTATATTTGTGGTCCTATAGAATGTATATGTTGTTCTGGTCCTATAGAATGTATATGTTGTTCTGGTCCAGTAGAATGTATTATGTTGTTCTGGTCCTATAGAATGTTGTTCTGGTCCAGTAGAATGTATATGTTGTTCTAGTCCTATAGAATGTACATGTTGTTCTGGTCCAGTAGAATGTATATGTTGTTCTGGTCCTATAGAATGTACATGTTGTTCTGGTCCAGTAGAATGTATTAGTTGTTCTGGTCCTATAGAATGTTGTTCTGGTCCTATAGAATGTATATGTTGTTCTGGTCCTATAGAATGCACATGTTGTTCTGGTCCTATAGAATGTACATGCTGTTCTGGTCCTATAGAATGTTGTTCTGGTTCTATAGAATGTTGTTCTGGTTCTATAGAATGTATATGGTTGTTCTGGTCCTATAGAATGTACATGTTGTTCTGGTCCTATAGAATGCACATGTTGTTCTGGTCCTATAGAATGTACATGTTGTTCTGGTCCTATAGAATGTTGTTCTGGTCCTATAGAATGTATTAGTTCTGGTCCTATAGAATGCACATGTTGTTCTGGTCCTATAGAATGCACATGTTGTTCTGGTCCTATAGAATGTATATGTTGTTCTGGTCCTATAGAATGTTGTTCTGGTCCTATAGAATGTTGTTCTGGTCATATAGAATGTTGTTCTGGTTCTATAGAATGTACATGTTGTTCTGGTCCTATAGAATGTATATGTTGTTCTGGTCCTATAGAATGTTGTTCTGGTCCTATAGAATGTACATGTTGTTCTGGTCCTATAGAATGTATTATGTTGTTCTGGTCCTATAGAATGTTGTTCTGGTCCTATAGAATGTATGTTGTTCTGGTCCATAGAATGTATATGTTGTTCTGGTCCTATAGAATGTACATGTTGTTCTGGTCCTATAGAATGTACATGTTGTTCTGGTCCTATAGAATGCACATGTTGTTCTGGTCCTATAGAATGTATATGTTGTTCTGGTCCTATAGAATGTTGTTCTGGTCATATAGAATGTTGTTCTGGTCCTATAGAATGTTGTTCTGGTCCTATAGAATGTGTTCTGGTCCTATAGAATGTACATGTTGTTCTGGTCCTATAGAATGTATATGTTGTTCTGGTCCTATAGAATGTTGTTCTGGTCCTATAGAATGTACATGTTGTTCTGGTCCTAGTAGAATGTATATGTTGTTCTGGTCCTATAGAATGTATATGTGTTCTGGTCCTATAGAATGTTGTTCTGGTCCTATAGAATGTATTAGTTCTGGTCCTATAGAATGCACATGTTGTTCTGGTCCTATAGAATGCACATGTTGTTCTGGTCCTATAGAATGTATATGTTGTTCTGGTCCTATAGAATGTTGTTCTGGTCCTATAGAATGTTGTTCTGGTCATATAGAATGTTGTTCTGGTCATATAGAATGTTGTTCTGGTTCTATAGAATGTACATGTTGTTCTTTACCTCGATGACAGCCACTCCCAGGCAGACACCCAGGATCACTCCAACGTTGGCAAACAGCCAGCTCTCTACACTGGAGTTACAGCCCTAAGGGACAGAAGGACAGACAGACAAAGAGAGACAAAGAGAGAGACACAGACAGAGACACAGACAGAGACACAGACAGAGACACAGACAGAGACACAGACAGAGACACAGACAGAGACAGAGACAGAGACAGAGACAGACGACACAGACAGAGACACAGACAGACAGAGACAGAGACAGAGACAGCGACAGACAGACAGCGACAGAGACAGACAGAGACAGCGACACAGACAGCGACAGCTCAGAGACAGACACACACAGACAGACAGCGACACAGACAGACAGCGACACAGACAGACAGCGACACAGACAGACAGCGACACAGACAGACAGCGACACAGACAGACAGCGACACAGACAGACAGCGACACAGACAGACAGCGACACAGACAGACAGCGACACAGACAGACAGCGACACAGACACAGACAGACAGCGACACAGACAGACAGCGACACAGACAGACAGCGACACAGACAGACAGCGACACAGACAGACAGCGACACAGACAGACAGCGACACAGACAGACAGCGACACAGACAGACAGCGACACACAGACAGACAGCGACACAGACAGACAGCGACACAGACAGACAGCGACACAGACAGACAGCGACACAGACAGACAGCGACACAGACAGACACAGACAGCAGACAGACAGCGACACAGACAGCAGCACACAGACAGACAGCGACACAGACAGACAGCGACACAGACAGACAGCGACACAGACAGACAGCGACACAGACAGACAGCGACACAGACAGACAGCGACACAGACAGACAGCGACACAGACAGACAGCGACACAGACAGAGACGTATATTAAACACAGTCCAATATATTAACAGATGAGGGTGGTGTTGAGTGATGTTCATGTTGTAAGTATCTCAGTGATGGAGTCAAACACTGTGACCATATTTCAATGGAACATACTTCCATGGAGTACTGATGCATGTGTAGCACAATGACAAGCCTCTAATGTAGGAGTGTTCTCTCAATCAATCAACCAATCAGTCAACTAATATATGAAGAGTTCTTACCCTGTTGTAGATGGGCCAATCAAGTGACTGTGCCTCACAGAAACCACTGTCGGAGGGGGAGTTACCCTCAACCAGAGACACGTTCTGACAGGAACACGGGAACAACAGCTGGGAACTGTTCACTATGACAGCATTACCATGCCAGTCCATATGACCACTCCATCCACAACACTCCATCTGGAGAGAGAGGGGGATGGACGGAGGGAAGGAGAGAGGGGGATGGACGGAGGGAAGGAGAGAGAGAGAGAGAGAGAGGAGAGAGGGGATGTACAGAGGGAAGGAGAGAGGAGAGGGAAGGGGGATGGACGGAGGGAAGGAGAGAGAGAGAGGGGGGTGGACGGAGGGAAGGAGAGAGAGAGGGGGGGGGGGATGGACGGAGGGAAGGAGAGAGAGAGGGGGGATGGACGGAGGGAAGGAGAGAGAGAGGGAAGGGGGATGGATGGGGGGAGAGAGGGAGGGAAGGGGGATGGACGGAGGGAAGGAGAGAGAGAGAGGGGGATGGACAGAGGGAAGGAGAGAGAGAGAGGGGGGATGGACAGAGGGAAGGAGAGAGAGAGAGGGGGGATGGACAGAGGGAAGGAGAGAGAGAGAGGGGGATGGACAGGGAAGGAGAGAGGAGGATGGACGAGAGAGAGGGATGGACGGAGAGAGGGGGATGGACGGAGAGAGGGGATGGACGGAGAGAGAGGGATGGACGGAGGGAAGGAGAGAGAGAGAGGGGGATGGACGGAGGGAAGGAGAGAGAGAGGGGGGATGGACGGAGGGAAGGAGAGAGAGAGGGGGATGGACGGAGGGAAGGAGAGAGAGAGGGGGATGGACGGAGGGAAGGAGAGAGAGAGGGGATGGACGGAGGGAAGGAGAGAGAGAGGGGGATGGACGGAGGGAAGGAGAGAGAGAGGGGATGGACGGAGGGAAGGAGAGAGAGAGGGATGGACGGAGGAGGGATGGAGGAGGGAAGGAGAGAGGGGATGGACGGAGGGAAGGAGAGATGGAGGAGGGAGGGGGGGGATGGACGGAGGGAAGGAGAGAGAGGAGGGGGATGGACGGAGGGAAGGAGAGAGAGAGGGGGATGGACGGAGGGAAGGAGAGAGAGAGGGGGATGGACGGAGGGAAGGAGAGAGAGAGGGATGGACGGAGGGAAGGAAAGAGAGGGGGATGGACGGAGGGAAGGAGAGAGAGGGGGATGGACAGAGGGAAGGAGAGAGAGAGGAGAGGGGGGATGGACGGAGGGAAGGAGAGGGGATGGAGAGAAGAAGGGGGAGGGAGAGAGAGAGAGAGCAAAAGGGGAGACATAGACAAAGAGAGAGTGATGAGAGCGAGAGAGGGGAAGGGAGCGAGAGAGGGGAAGGGAGAGGTAGAGAGAGGGAGAAAGAGAGAGAGAGGGGTAGGGAGAGGTAGAGAGAGAGGGAGAAAGAGAGAAAGTGGGGGAGGGAGAGGAGAGTCATTAAAGGTAGACAATAATAGAGAAGAAACATGTCCAGAGAGAGAATGAGCGGGGAACCCCAAGAAGTCCAGTCGTTTTCAGATAGATCAACGCTGACTAGCAACCCTATACTGTAAGTATTGTTTTACAATGAACTTAGGACAATGTTGAAGCTGCTGAAGGCGTTT
Organism: Oncorhynchus tshawytscha; assembly: GCF_018296145.1. Lineage (NCBI taxonomy): Eukaryota > Metazoa > Chordata > Actinopteri > Salmoniformes > Salmonidae > Oncorhynchus > Oncorhynchus tshawytscha. The sequence goes on along the minus strand of NW_024608270.1, from coordinate 37,256 downwards.
ACAAGGAGCTGAGAGGTGGAGTTCTCTACTTCCCTTTATTTGAAATCACTTTTCCAGACGGACGGAGCTTTAACAGCGTAAAGGCCTTCGTGTCTATTTCTAACGGCTGTGGTTTGGCTCCACTGAACAATCCATTTCTAACAGCTGTGGTTTGGCTCCACTGAACAATCCCTTTCTAACAGCTGTGGTTTGGCTCCACTGAACAATCCATTTCTAACAGCTGTGGTTTGGCTCCACTGAACAGCCTCACACCCTAGACTCACACCCTAGACTCACACCCTAGACTCACACCCTAGACTCACACCCTAGACTCACACCCTAGACTCACACCCTAGACTCACACCCTAGACTCACACCCTAGACTCACACCCTAGACTCACACCCTAGACTCACACCCTAGACTCCTTACATCAGACGGTTTGTTTCACTTCACTAACTGAATATTATTTTCAATTGCATGGTTAAGATTTATTGTATTTTAATACATTTTACAACACTTTTGCCACTTTACCGTAAAAACTACAGGTCCTGTTAAACCTCTTTTGGTCGACGGGTGTGGTGACTTTTGAACTGGTTGGAATTGACCTCCGTTGCAAGTCAAAATAACCCCCCTCGTAGTTCAAAATGGTTAGAGTTAAGGGAAGATGATCCTAGATCTGTGCTCTCCTCTCACCGTCCTCTGTATGTAATCCCAGGCCTGCTCGGTGGTGCTGTTCTTCCCAGGGTAGTTGCTCAGGATCTGGGTCACGATGTTGGACATCTCCTTATTTAGCTGAGACAGAGACACAGAGACAGACACAGAGACAGACACAGAGACAGACACAGAGACAGACAGAGACAGACACAGACACAGAGACAGACACAGAGACAGACACAGAGACAGACACAGAGACAGACACAGAGACAGACACAGAGAGAGACACAGAGACAGACGAGAAAGAGAGATGGGGAGAAACCAGTCAGACAAACCAGTCATTCAATGAGTCAAATCAGACAGCCAGTGTTGGTTTCTAAACACAAACACAAAACCTGGAGAAAATACAATGCCCAGAACTAGAGATACAAATCAGTTGAATAAATCTGAGTAAATTCCTGTAGACCAATATCCCTGATCATTGAAAACTAGCATTGTTTTGTAATGTGTAGATCTTATGGCTCCCCTCGTCTCTGACCCAGTCCCCCAATCGTCAAATCTGACCCCTCCCCCTCGTCTCTGACCCCAAACCCCTCGTCTCTGACCCCTCCCCAGTCTCTGACCCCCCCCCCTGTAAATCTGACCCCTCCCCTGTCGACCCCTCCCACTGACTATGGCCCCTCCCACTCGTCTCTGGCCCCTCCCACTGTCTCTGGCCCCTCCCACTCGTCTCTGGCCCCTCCCACTCGTCTCCGGCCCCTCCCACTCGTCTCTGGCCCCTCCCACTCGTCTCTGGCCCCTCCCACTCGTCTCTGGCCCCTCCCACTCGTCTCTGGCCCCTCCCACTCGTCTCTGGCCCCTCCCACTCGTCTCTGGCCCCTCCCACTCGTCTCTGACCCCTCCCCTCGTCTCTGGCCCCTCCCACTCGCCTCTGACCCCTCCCACTCGTCTCTGACCCCTCCCCTTTCCTTCTCTGTTGAATCAGGGCAAATAGAGGCTCTCTCTCCCAAATGGCACCCTATTCTTTATAGTGCACTACTTTTAACAAGGGTGTATAGGGCTCCAGTCAAAAGTAGTGCACTATATAGGAATAGGGCTCTGGTCTATAGTAGTACATTATATAGGAATAGGGCTCTGGTCTATAGTAGTACCACTATATAGGGAATAGGGCTCTGGTCTATAGTAGTGTACTAAATAGGGAATAGGACTCTGGTCTATAGTAGTACCACTATATAGGGAATAGGACTCTGGTCTATAGTAGTACCACTATATAGGAATAGGGCTCTGGTCTATAGTAGTACCACTATATAGGGAATAAGGCTCTGGTCTATAGTAGTACCACTATATAGGGAATAGGGCTCTGGTCTATAGTAGTACCACTATATAGGGAATAGGGCTCTGGTCTATAGTAGTACCACTATATAGGAATAGGGCTCTGGTCTATAGTAGTACCACTATATAGGGAATAGGACTCTGGTCTATAGTAGTGTACTATATAGGAATAGGGCTCTGGTCTATAGTAGTACCACTATATAGGGAATAGGGCTCTGGTCTATAGTAGTACCACTATATAGGGAATAGGGCTCTGGTCTATAGTAGTACCACTATATAGGGAATAGGACTCTGGTCTATAGTAGTGTACTATATAGGGAATAGGGCTCTGGTCTATAGTAGTACCACTATATAGGGAATAGGGCTCTTTCAGGTGTGTGTTGTTAAAGAGCAGAACGACAGGAAGTTCGATGGTCGTTGAAACGCGTTTTGTTTTGAACCTTTATTGAACCAGGAAGTCTCATTGACGTCAGAAGGGAGACCTGGCATGTCTTCCTGTGGTGAGACATGTGCTCTCTCAATGAGCCTTAACAACATTCCTCGCTTCCCATCTCCTCACTTCCTATATCCTCACCTCCTTCTCAACCGTAGACCCAGCGGCAGGCCCAGGGCCCAGCGGCAGGCCCAGCGACAGGCCCAGCGTGGTTAGCTACATGATTTGGAACATGTCTGTTGTGTTGAAATGCTTCGTTATAGTGAACAGAGTATTACTGAGAAATCAGATATTGTTTAAAGTACTGAAGCAGCAACATGTCCAGTCTTGCCCATCTGGCAGAGAGGCTGCAGCCGCCGGCTGATGCTGAAAAATAACTGAAGCTGGAGACGCACATCTGGAGGCCTCAGTGTGGTGGTAGGGAGAGGCCTCAGTGTGGTGGTAGGGAGAGGCCTCAGTGTGGTGGTAGGGAGAGGCCTCAGTGTGGTGGTAGGGAGAGGCCTCAGTGTGGTGGTAGGGAGAGGCCTCAGTGTGGTGGTAGGGAGAGGCCTCAGTGTGGTGGTAGGGAGAGGCCTCAGTGTGGTGGTAGGGAGAGGCCTCAGTGTGGTGGTAGGGAGAGGCCTCAATGTGGTGGTAGGGAGAGGCCTCAATGTGGTGGTAGGGAGAGGCCTCAGTGTGGTGGTAGGGAGAGGCCTCAGTGTGGTGGTAGGGGAGGATCAGATCTCCCCTTCCTACCTACCTAAATCACTGAAGCTGGAGACGCACATCTCCCTCACTAACTTTAAGCATCGGCTGTCAGAGCAGCTCACAGATCACTGTACCTGTACACAGCCCATCTGTAAACAGCCTACCCAACTACCTCATCCCCATACTGTTATTATATACATTTATTTTTGCTCCTTTGCACTCCAGTATCTCTACTTGAACATTCATCTTCTGCACATCTATCACTCCAGTGTTTAATTGCTAAATTGTAATTACTTCGCCACTACGGCCTATTTATTGCCTTACCTCATTTACACTCACTGTATATAGACTTTTCTATTGTGTTATTGACTGTATGTTTGTTTATTCCATGTGTAACTCGGTTGTTGTTTGTGTCGCACTGCTTTGCTTTATCTTGGCCAGGTTGCAGTTGTAAATGAGAACTTGTTCTCAACTGGCCTACCTGGTTAAATAAAGGTGATCTGGTCTACCTGGTTAAATAAAGGTGATCTGGTCTACCTGGTTAAATAAAGGTGATCTGGCCTACCTGGTTAAATAAAGGTAATCTGGTCTACCTGGTTAAATAAAGGTGACCTGGTCTACCTGGTTAAATAAAGGTGACCTGGTTAAATAAAGGTGACCTGGTCTACCTGGTTAAATAAAGGTGAAATCAAATTTAAAAATGAATGTTAAATGTTAGATCCAGACTTGGTTCTATTTCAGATCCAATAATATATATGGCTGTCCCAAACAGCACACTCTTCCCTATATAGTGTACTACTTCAGGGATACTTCAGGGATAATATCTATGGCTGTCCCAAATGGCATCCTCCTCCCAGGATATATAGGCTGTCCCAAATGGCTATATAGTGTACTACTTCAGGGATAATATCTATGGCTGTCCCAAATGGCATCCTCCTCCCTATATAGTGTACTACTTCAGGGATAATATCTATGGCTGTCCCAAATGGCATCCTCCTCCCTATATAGTGTACTACTTCAGGGATAATATCTATGGCTGTCCCAAACAGCACACTCTTCCCTATATAGTGTACTACTTCAGGGATACATCAGGGATATTATCTATGGCTGTCCCAAATGGCATCCTCCTCCCTATGTAGTGCACTATAGAGGGAAGAGGGTGCCATTTGGGACTCAAACAATATTTGAGTCTGAGAGGTGGATTTCAGCTTTACGGCGTTTCCTAGTCAGATGTTTCCCTTCAGGTCCACTGGGAGAGACAGGCAGTGTGTGTGTGTGTGTGTTGTTGAGGTGGCTGAACCAAGTCAAACTATCCTATCCAGCCAGGATGGATTCTGTTCCATTACAAGTCTATATCTTCTGCTACAATCTGCAAGGTCATTCCAAACCAGCTAGAAAGTTATAGAAGGTGTGTGTGTGTGTGTGTGTGTGTGTGTGTGTGTGTGTGTGTGTGTGTGTGTGTGTGTGTGTGTGCATGTTTCTCCAATTATCCACATCTGTGTTCACACATCTCTCCAGCTGGTGTGAGTGTGTTCCTACGAGCAGCAGTCATCCTCTCTAACCCCTCTCTCTCTCTCTGACCCCTCTCCTCACTGACACACACCTCTCTCTGACCCCTCTGCTCACCGACACACACACACCTCTCTCTCTGACCCCTCTGCTCACCGACATACACACCTCTCTCTCTCTCTGACCCCTCTGCTTACTTCCTCTCACTGACAGACACACACCTGGCCAGGCTTTCCTCTGGTCCTCCTGGGGCCTCTGGAGCCAAGGCCTCCTAAAACAATAATCACCACCACTACACTAGTGCCTAGTTCCATATGTGTTATTTCATGTGGATGTCTTCCCTATTATTCTACAGGTCTATGTTGTTCTGGTCCTATAGAATGTATATGTTGTTCTGGTCCTATAGAATGTATATGTTGTTCTGGTCCTATAGAATGTATATGTTGTTCTGGTCCTATAGAATGTTGTTCTGGTCCAGTAGAACATTGTTCTGGTCCAGTAGAATGTACATGTTGTTCTGGTCCTATAGAACGTTGTTCTGGTCCTATAGAATGTATATGTTGTTCTGGTCCTATAGAATGTTGTTCGTTCTGGTCCTATAGAATGTTGTTCTGGTCCAGTAGAATGTATATGTTGTTCTGGTCCTATAGAACGTATATGTTGTTCTGGTCCTATAGAACGTTGTTCTGGTCCTATAGAATGTATATGTTGTTCTGGTCCTATAGAATGTATATGTTGTTCTGGTCCAGTAGAACGTTGTTCTGGTCCTATAGAATGTATATTTTGTTCTGGTCCTATAGAATGTATATGTTGTTCTGGTCCTATAGAATGTTGTTCTGGTCCTATAGAATGTTGTTCTGGTCCTATAGAATGTTGTTCTGGTCCTATAGAATGTTGTTCTGGTCCTATAGAATGTTGTTCTGGTCCTATAGAATGCACATGTTGTTCTGGTCCTATAGAATGTATATGTTGTTCTGGTCCTATAGAATGTATATGTTGTTCTGGTCCAGTAGAACGTTGTTCTGGTCCTATAGAATGTATATGTTGTTCTGGTCCAGTAGAATGTATATGTTGTTCTGGTCCTATAGAATGTATATGTTGTTCTGGTCCAGTAGAACGTTGTTCTGGTCCTATAGAATGTATATGTTGTTCTGGTCCAGAAGAACGTTGTTCTGGTCCTATAGAATGCATGTGTTGTTCTGGTCCTATAGAATGTATATGTTGTTCTGGTCCTGTAGAATGTTGTTCTGGTCCTATAGAATGTATATGTTGTTCTGGTCCTATAGAATGTATATGTTGTTCTGGTCCAGTAGAACGTTGTTCTGGTCCTATAGAATGTATATGTTGTTCTGGTCCTATAGAATGTATATGTTGTTCTGGTCCTATAGAATGTATAGAATGTTGTTCTTCTGGTCCAGTAGAACGTTGTTCTGGTCCTATAGAATGTATATGTTGTTCTGGTCCTATAGAATGTACGTGTTGTTCTGGTCCTATAGAATGTATATGTTGTTCTGGTCCTATAGAATGTATATGTTGTTCTGGTCCTATAGAATGTTGTTCTGGTCCTATAGAATGTTGTTCTGGTCCTATAGAATGTTGTTCTGGTCCTATAGAATGTTGTTCTGGTCCTATAGAATGTTGTTCTGGTCCTATAGAATGCACATGTTGTTCTGGTCCTATAGAATGTATATGTTGTTCTGGTCCTATAGAATGTATATGTTGTTCTGGTCCAGTAGAACGTTGTTCTGGTCCTATAGAATGTATATGTTGTTCTGGTCCAGTAGAATGTATATGTTGTTCTGGTCCTATAGAATGTATATGTTGTTCTGGTCCAGTAGAACGTTGTTCTGGTCCTATAGAATGTATATGTTGTTCTGGTCCAGAAGAACGTTGTTCTGGTCCTATAGAATGCATGTGTTGTTCTGGTCCTATAGAATGTATATGTTGTTCTGGTCCTGTAGAATGTTGTTCTGGTCCTATAGAATGTATATGTTGTTCTGGTCCAGTAGAACGTTGTTCTGGTCCTATAGAATGTATATGTTGTTCTGGTCCTATAGAATGTATATGTTGTTCTGGTCCTATAGAACGTATATGTTGTTCTGGTCCTATAGAATGTTGTTCGTTCTGGTCCAGTAGAACGTTGTTCTGGTCCTATAGAATGTATATGTTGTTCTGGTCCTATAGAATGTACGTGTTGTTCTGGTCCTATAGAATGTATATGTTGTTCTGGTCCTATAGAATGTATATGTTGTTCTGGTCCTATAGAATGTATATGTTGTTCTGGTCCTATAGAATGTTGTTCTGGTCCTATAGAATGTTGTTCTGGTCCTATAGAATGTTGTTCTGGTCCTATAGAATGTTGTTCTGGTCCTATAGAATGCACATGTTGTTCTGGTCCTATAGAATGTATATGTTGTTCTGGTCCTATAGAATGTATATGTTGTTCTGGTCCAGTAGAATGTTGTTCTGGTCCTATAGAATGTATATGTTGTTGTTCTGGTCCTATAGAATGCATGTGTTGTTCTGGTCCAGTAGAACGTTGTTCTGGTCCTATAGAATGTATATGTTGTTCTGGTCCTATAGAATGTATATGTTGTTCTGGTCCTATAGAATGTTGTTCGTTCTGGTCCTATAGAATGTTGTTCTGGTCCTATAGAATGTTGTTCTGGTCCTATAGAACGTATAGAATGTATATGAATGTTGTTCTGGTCCTATAGAATGTATATGTTGTTCTGGTCCTATAGAATGTATATGTTGTTCTGGTCCTATAGAATGTTGTTCTGGTCCTATAGAATGTATATGTTGTTCTGGTCCTATAGAATGTATATGTTGTTCTGGTCCTATAGAACGTATATGTTGTTCGGGTCCTATAGAATGTTGTTCTGGTCCTATAGAATGTTGTTCTGGTCCTATAGAATTTATATGTTGTTCTGGTCCAGTAGAATGTTGTTCTGGTCCTATAGAATGTTGTTCTGGTCCTATAGAATGTTGTTCTGGTCCTATAGAATGTTGTTCTGGTCCTATAGAATGCACATGTTGTTCTGGTCCTATAGAATGTATATGTTGTTCTGGTCCTATAGAATGTATATGTTGTTCTGGTCCAGTAGAACGTTGTTCTGGTCCTATAGAATGTATATGTTGTTCTGGTCCAGTAGAATGTATATGTTGTTCTGGTCCTATAGAATGTATATGTTGTTCTGGTCCTGTAGAATGTTGTTCTGGTCCTATAGAATGTATATGTTGTTCTGGTCCTATAGAATGTATATGTTGTTCTGGTCCTATAGAATGTTGTTCGTTCTGGTCCTATAGAATGTTGTTCTGGTCCTATAGAATGTTGTTCGTTCTGGTCCTATAGAACGTTGTTCTGGTCCTATAGAATGTATATGTTGTTCTGGTCCTATAGAATGTATATGTTGTTCTGGTCCAGTAGAACGTTGTTCTGGTCCTATAGAATGTATATGTTGTTCTGGTCCTATAGAATGTATATGTTGTTCTGGTCCTATAGAACGTATATGTTGTTCTGGTCCTATAGAATGTTGTTCTGGTCCTATAGAATTTATATGTTGTTCTGGTCCAGTCTGTTCTGGTCCTATAGAATGTATATGTTGTTCTGGTCCTATAGAATGTATATGTTGTTCTGGTCCTATAGAATGTTGTTCTGGTCCTATAGAATGTATATGTTTATATGTTGTTCTGGTCCTATAGAATGTATATGTTGTTCTGGTCCTATAGAATGTTGTTCTGGTCCTATAGAATTTATATGTTGTTCTGGTCCAGTAGAATTTATATGTTGTCCTGGTCTATAGAATGTATATGTTGTTCTGGTCCTATAGAATGTATATGTTGTTCTGGTCCTATAGAATGTATATGTTGTTCTGGTCCTATAGAATGTTGTTCTGGTCCTATAGAATGTATATTCTGGTCCTATAGAATGTTGTTCTGGTCCTATAGAATGTTGTTCTGGTTCTGGTCCTATAGAATGTTGTTCTGGTCCTATAGAATGTTGTTCTGTCCTATAGAATGTTGTTCTGGTCCTATAGAATGTTGTTCTGGTCCTATAGAATGTATATGTTGTTCTGGTCCTATAGAATGTATATGTTGTTCTGGTCCTAGAATAGAATGTATATGTTGTTCTGGTCCTATAGAATGTATATGTTGTGTTGTTCTGGTCCTATAGAATGTATATGTTGTTCTGGTCCTATAGAATGTTGTTCTGGTCCTATAGAATGTATATGTTGTTCTGGTCCTATAGAATGTTGTTCTGGTCCTATAGAATGTTGTTCTGGTCCTATAGAATGTATAGAATGTTGTTCTGGTCCTATAGAATGTATATGTTGTTCTGGTCCTATAGAATGTTGTTCTGGTCCAGAGAGTTCTGGTCCAGAGAATTTAGGGAAGGAGAGGGGATGGACGTTGTTCTGGTCCTATAGAATGTTGTTCTGGTCCTATAGAATGAATGTTGTTCTGGTCCTATAGAATGTAGAATGTTGTTCTGGTCCTATAGAATGTATATGTTGTTCTGGTCCAGTAGAACGTTGTTCTGGTCCTATAGAATGTATATGTTGTTCTGGTCCTAGTAGAATGTATATGTTGTTCTGGTCCTAGAACGTTAGAATGTATATGTTGTTCTGGTCCTATAGAATGTATATGTTCTGTTGTTCTGGTCCTATAGAATGTATATGTTGTTCTGGTCCTATAGAATGTTGTTCTGGTCCTATAGAATGTTGTTCTGGTCCTATAGAATGTTGTTCTGGTCCTATAGAATGTTGTTCGTTCTGGTCCTAGAACGTTGTTCTGGTCCTATAGAATGTTGTTCTGGTCCTATAGAATGTATATGTTGTTCTGGTCCAGTAGAACGTTGTTCTGGTCCTATAGAATGTATATGTTGTTCTGGTCCTATAGAATGTATATGTTGTTCTGGTCCTATAGAACGTATATGTTGTTCTGGTCCTATAGAATGTTGTTCGTGGTCCTATAGAATGTTGTTCTGGTCCTATAGAATGTATATGTTGTTCTGGTCCAGTAGAACGTTGTTCTGGTCCTATAGAATGTATATGTTGTTCTGGTCCTATAGAATGTATATGTTGTTCTGGTCCTATAGAATGTTGTTCTGGTCCTATAGAATGTTGTTCTGGTCCTATATATGTTGTTCTGGTCCTATAGAACGTATATGTTGTTCTGGTCCTATAGAATGTTGTTCTGGTCCTATAGAATTTATATGTTGTTCTGGTCCAGTAGAATTTATATGTTGTCCTGGTCCTATAGAATGTATATGTTGTTCTGGTCCTATAGAATGTATATGTTGTTCTGGTCCTATAGAACGTATATGTTGTTCTGGTCCTATAGAATGTTGTTCTGGTCCTATAGAATGTTGTTCTGGTCCTATAGAATGTTGTTCTGGTCCTATAGAATGTTGTTCTGGTCCTATAGAATGTTGTTCTGGTCCTATAGAATGTTGTTCTGGTCCTATAGAATGTTGTTCTGGTCCTATAGAATGTTGTTCTGGTCCTATAGAATGTTGTTCTGGTCCTATAGAATGCACATGTTGTTCTGGTCCTATAGAATGCACATGTTGTTCTGGTCCTATAGAATGTATATGTTGTTCTGGTCCAGTAGAATGTATATGTTGTTCTGGTCCTATAGAATGTATATGTTGTTCTGGTCCAGTAGAACGTTGTTCTGGTCCTATAGAATGTATATGTTGTTCTGGTCCAGAAGAACGTTGTTCTGGTCCTATAGAATGCATGTGTTGTTCTGGTCCTATAGAATGTATATGTTGTTCTGGTCCAGTAGAACGTTGTTCTGGTCCTATAGAATGTATATGTTGTTCTGGTCCTATAGAATGTATATGTTGTTCTGGTCCCATAGAAATGTTGTTCGTTCTGGTCCTATAGAATGTTGTTCTGGTCCTATAGAATGTTGTTGGTTCTGGTCCTATAGAACGTTGTTCTGGTCCTATAGAATGTTGTTCGTTCTGGTCCTATAGAACGTTGTTCTGGTCCTATAGAATGTATATGTTGTTCTGGTCCAGTAGAACGTTGTTCTGGTCCTATAGAATGTATATGATGTTCTGGTCCTATAGAATGTATATGTTGTTCTGGTCCTATAGAATGTATATGTTGTTCTGGTCCTATAGAATGTATATGTTGTGCTGGTCCTATAGAATGTTGTGCTGGTCCTATAGAATGTTGTGCTGGTCCTATAGAATGTTGTGCTGGTCCTATAGAATGTTGTTCTGGTCCTATAGAATGTTTTTCTGGTCCTATAGAATGTTGTTCTGGCCCTATAGAATGTATATGTTGTTCTGGTCCTATAGAATGTATATGTTGTTCTGGTCCTATAGAATGTTGTTCTGGTCCAGTAGAATGTACATGTTATTCTGGCCCTATAGAATGTATATGTCATTCTGGCCCTACAGAATGTATATGTCATTCTGGCCCTACAGAATGTATATGTCGTTCTGGCCCTACAGAATGTATATGTCGTTCTGGTCCTACAGAATGTATATGTCGTTCTGGTCCTACAGAATGTATATGTCGTTCTGGTCCTACAGAATGTATATGTCGTTCTGGTCCTACAGAATGTATATGTCGTTCTGGTCCTACAGAATGTATATGTCGTTCTGGTCCTACAGAATGTATATGTTATCCTGGCCCTATAGAATGTATATGTTATCCTGGTCCTATAGAATGTATATGTTATCCTGGCCCTATAGAATGTATATGTTATCCTGGCCCTATAGAATGTATATGTTATTCTGGCCCTATAGAATGTACATGTTATTCTGGTCCTATAGAATGTACATGTTATTCTGGTCCTATAGAATGTATATGTTATTCTGGTCCTATAGAATGTACATGTTATTCTGGTCCTATAGAATGTACATGTTATTCTGGTCCTATAGAATGTATATGTTATTCTGGTCCTATAGAATGTATATGTTGTTCTGGTCCTATAGAATGTATATGTTATCCTGGCCCTATAGAATGTATATGTTATTCTGGCCCTATAGAATGTATATGTTATCCTGGCCCTATAGAATGTATATGTTATTCTGGCCCTATAGAATGTACATGTTATTCTGGTCCTATAGAATGTATATGTTATTCTGGCCCTATAGAATGTATATGTTATTCTGGCCCTATAGAATGTATATGTTATTCTGGTCCTATAGAATGTATATGTTATTCTGGTCCTATAGAATGTATATGTTATTCTGGTCCTATAGAATGTATATGTTATCCTGGCCCTATAGAATGTATATGTTATTCTGGTCCTATAGAATGTATATGTTATCCTGGCCCTATAGAATGTATATGTTATCCTGGCCCTATAGAATGTATATGTTATTCTGGCCCTATAGAATGTACATGTTATTCTGTTCCTATAGAATGTATATGTTATTCTGGTCCTATAGAATGCATTAACACAGCTTTTGGTAGCGTGTTCTGACTGAAAGTTACAAGGTGTAATCAGTCTCAGAACAAGGTGTTGTCTCAAGGGTGTAGTGAGTCATTTTCTACAGAACAGGGTGTGTTCAGGTGGGTTCAACATTCTGGAATGTTCAGGGACACAGACACACCGTGTAGAACAGACATGTAGTCTAGTGGTTCAGAGCAGCGGCAGTTAAGAGCTTTGGGCCAGTAACCAAAATATTGCTGGTTCGAATCCCCGAGCTGACTAGTTAAAAAAAATATTTCGATGTGCCCTTGAGCAAGGCACTTAACCCTAATTGCTCCTGTAAGTCACAGTGGATAAGTGTGTCTGCTAAATTACAAAATGACATACTTTTCTGACATTTCTCTTTCCTGAACTCGACCAACAACAGGTGTAAACAGGAAGTGACATCACTCACCAGGTCCTTCTGGAAGTAGATGAGTACACCGGCTGCCACCTGACCAATCAGAATCAGCAGCAGGCAGGTGAAGTACTGGGGAGGAAGAGAGGATCATGGGATATATGAGATGACATCACCGTGGCAACAGTCCATCATAACAATGCATTAACACATCCACCCAATCACCAGACATCATCCCCTGCAGCATCGTTCAGACATCAACATGCCTTCAAATAGAAATGCATTATGTATTCAACTAGGTATGTAAATAATTGACTAGGATGTGAACTTCCACATCATCTCCTAGACACTGCTACAATATCCAACTGGAACAGCCACGGGGCTTTGTGTTGCTACAATATCCAACTGGAACAGCCACAGAGCTTTGTGTTGCTACAATATCCAACTGGAACAGCCACGGGGCTTTGTGTTGCTACAATATCCAACTGGAACAGCCACAGGGCTTTGTGTTGCTACAATATCCACTGGAACAGCCACGGGGCTTTCTGTTGCTACAATATCCAACTGGAACAGCCACTTTGTGTTGCTTATCCAACTGGAACAGCCACAGGCTTTGTGTTGCTACAATATCCACTGGAACAGCCACGGGGCTTTCTGTTGCTACAATATCCACTGGAACAGCCACAGGGCTTTGTGTTGCTATAATATCCAACTGGAACAGCCACGGGGCTTTGTGTTGCTACAATATCCAACTGGAACAGCCACAGGGCTTTGTGTTGCTATAATATCCAACTGGAACAGCCACGGGGCTTTTGTGAGCGACTCCTCCCTGTAGAGTAGCAGTAGTTTGTAATGCATTCACACTAGCATACACTGAGTGGACAAAACATTAAGAACACCTTCCTAATATTGAGTTGCGGCCCCTTTTTGTCCTCATAACAGCCTCAATTCATCGGGGCGTGGACTCTACAAGGTGTCGAAAGTGTTCCACAGGGATGCTGGTTCATGTTGACTCAATGCTTCCCACAGTTGTGTTAAATTGGCTGGATGTCCTTCGGGTGGTGGACCATTCTTGATACACACAGGAAACTGTTGAGTGTGAAAAACCCAGCATCGTTGCAGTTCTTGACACACTCAAACTGGTGCGCTTGGCACCTACTACCACTTCCTGTTCAAAGGCACTTCAATCTTTTGTCTTGCCCTTTCACCCTCTGAATGGCACACATACACAGTCCATGTCTCAATTGTCTCAAGGCTTAAAAAATCCTTCCTTAAACTGTCTCCTCCCCTTCATCTACACTGATTTGAAGTGGATGTAACAAGTGACATCAATAAGGGATCATAGCTTTAACCTGGATTCACCTGGTGAGTCCATGTCACGGAAGGAGCAGGTGTTCCTAATGTTTTGTACACTCAGTGTAGATTTTGGAGATGCCAGCAATGTTTTAAAGATGGTTTTGACTTTAGCTTCATGCACCACTGATTGCGAGTCAGACCAGGCAGGCCTGTGTGTGTCTGTGTGTGTCTGTGTGTGTGCCTGTGCCTGTGTGTGTGTGCCTGTGCTCACCAGGCCCAGCAGACAGCGGATCTCATAGATAGCCCCCAGGCAACCCAGGAAGCCCATCAACATGGAGAGACCACCGACACCTATCAGGATGTAGGAAGCTATCTTCAGCACTGTGGAGGACTCTTCTGTAGAGAGAAACAAAGCAACACTCTCAGGTTAGCACATTAGCATCGCTATGGTAAAAACCATATATAGGCTACCATTTTAGCATACCTACAGTACACCATGGGGGACTCCTCTGTAGAGGTGGGAACAAGCAGACTCGTTAGCATATCTGCTGTAAACACATATAGGTTAGCAGTATTTAAGCAGTCTGATGTAGGCTATGCACAGGCTAGCATGTTAGCATCGCTATGGTAAAAACCATATAGAGGCTAGCATTTTAGCATACCTACAGTACACTATGGGGGACTCCTCTGTAGAGGTGGGAACAAGCAGACTCGTGAGCATATCTGCTGTTAACACATATAGGTTAGCAGTTTAGCAATCGGCTACTGTGCAGGCTTGTATTTAAGCAGTCTGATGTAGGCTATACACAGGCTAGCATTTTAGCATCGCTATGGTAAAAACCATATATAGGCTAGCATGTTAGCACACCTACTACACAGTGACAGGCATTTTACCCTAACCCTAACCCATTCATCCCTTAGCAGACACAGTGTTCTGCCTCACGTCTGACAGGTAGACAAATCAAATAAAATTGTATTTGTCACATACACATGGTTAGCAGATATTAATGCGAGTGTAGTGAAATGCTTGTGCTTCTAGTTCCGACAATTGCAGTAATAATCCAACAAGTAATCTAACTAACAATTCCAACAAAACAAACTACTGTCTTATACACAGTGTAAGGGGATAAAGAATATGTACATAAAGATATATGAATGAGTGATGGTACAGAGCAGCTTAGGCAAGATACAGTAGATGGTATCGAGTACAGTATATACATATGAGATGAGTATGTAAACAAAGTGGCATAGTTAAAGTGGCTAGTGATACATGTATTACATAAGGATGCAGTAGATGATAGAGTACAGTATATACGTATACATATGAGATGAATAATGTAGGGTATGTAAACATTATATTAGGTAGCATTGCTTAAAGTGGCTAGTGATATATTTTACATCATTTCCCATCAATTCCCATAATTAAAGTGGCTGGAGTTGAGTCAGTGTGTTGGCAGCAGCCACTCAATGTTAGTGGTGGCTGTTTAACAGTCTGATGGCCTTGAGATAGAAGCTGTTTTTCAGTCTCTCGGTCCCAGCTTTGATGCACCTGCACTGACCTCGCCTTCTGGATGATAGCGGGGTGAACAGGCAGTGGCTCGGGTGGTTGTTGTCCTTGATGATCTTTATGGCCTTCCTGTAACATCGGGTGGTGTAGGTGTCCTGGAGGGCAGGTAGTTTGCCCCCAGTGATGCGTTGTGCAGACCTCACTACCCTCTGGAGAGCCTTACGGTTGAGGGCGGTGCAGTTGCCATACCAGGCGGTGATACAGCCCGCCAGAATGCTCTCGATTGTGCATCTGTAGAAGTTTGTGAGTGCTTTTGGTGACAAGCCGAATTTCTTCAGCCTCCTGAGGTTGAAGAGGCGCTGCTGCGCCTTCTTCACGATGCTGTCTGTGTGAGTGGACCAATTCAGTTTGTCTGTGATGTGTATGCCGAGGAACTTAACACTTGCTACCCTCTCCACTACTGTTCCATCGATGTGGATAGGGGGGTGTTCCCTCTGCTGTTTCCTGAAGTCCACAATCATCTCCTTAGTTTTGTTGACGTTGAGTGTGAGGTTATTTTCCTGACACCACACTCCGAGGGCCCTCACCTCCTCCCTGTAGGCCGTCTCGTCGTTGTTGGTAATCAAGCCTACCACTGTTGTGTCGCAAACTTGATGATTGAGTTGGAGGCGTGCGTGGCCACGCAGTCGTGGGTGAACAGGGAGTACAGGAGAGGGCTCAGAACGCACCCTTGTGGGGCCCCAGTGTTGAGGATCAGCGGGGTGGAGATGTTGTTGCCTACCCTCACCACCTGGGGGCGGCCCGTCAGGAAGTCCAGTACCCAGTTGCACAGGGCGGGTCGAGACCCAGGGTCTCGAGCTTGATGACGAGCTTGGAGGGTACTATGGTGTTGAATGCCGAGCTGTAGTCGATGAACAGCATTCTCACATAGGTATTCCTCTTGTCCAGATGGGTTAGGGCAGTGTGCAGTGTGGTTGAGATTGCATCGTCTGTGGACCTATTTGGGCGGTAAGCAAATTGGAGTGGGTCTAGGGTGTCAGGTAGGGTGGAGGTGATATGGTCCTTGACTAGTCTCTCAAAGCACTTCATGATGACGGAAGTGAGTGCTACGGGCGGTAGTCGTTTAGCTCAGTTACCTTAGCTTTCTTGGGAACAGGAACAATGGTGGCCCTCTTGAAGCATGTGGGAACAGCAGACTGGTATAGGGATTGATTGAATATGTCCGTGAACACACCGGCCAGCTGGTCTGCGCATCCTCTGAGGGCACGGCTGGGGATGCCGTCTGGGCCTGCAGCCTCGCGAGGGTTAACACGTTTAAATGTTTGATTCACCTCGGCTGCAGTGAAGGAGAGGCCGCATGTTTTCGTTGCAGGCCGTGTCAGTGGCACTGTATTGTCCTCAAAGCGGGTAAAAAAGTTATTTAGTCTGCCTGGGAGCAAGACATCCTGGTCCGTGATGGGGCTGGTTTTCTTCTTGTAGTCCGTGATTGACTGTAGACCCTGCCACATACCTCTTGCGTCTGAGCCGTTGAATTGAGATTCTACTTTGTCTCTATACTGACGCTTAGCTTGTTTGATAGCCTTGCGGAGGGAATAGCTGCACTGTTTGTATTCGGTCATGTTACCAGTCACCTTGCCCTGATTAAAAGCAGTGGTTCGTGCCTTCAGTTTCATGCGAATACTGCCATCAATCCACGGTTTCTGGTTAGGGAATGTTTTAATCGTTGCTATGGGAACGACATCTTCAACGCACGTTCTAATGAACTCGCACACCGAATCAGCGTATTCGTCAATGTTGCTGTCTGATGCAATACGAAACATATCCCAGTCCACGTGATGGAAGCAGTCTTGGAGTGTGGAATCAGCTTGGTCGGACCAGCGTTGGACAGACCTCAGCGTGGGAGCTTCTTGTTTTAGTTTCTGTCTGTAGGTAGGGATCAGCAAAATGGAGTCGTGGTCAGCTTTTCCGAAAGGGGGGCGGGGCAGGGCCTTATATGCGTCGCGGAAGTTAGAGTAACAATGATCCAAGGTTTTTTCAGCCCTGGTTGCGCAATCGATATGCTGATACAATTTAGGGAGTCTTGTTTTCAGATTAGCCTTGTTAAAATCTCCAGCTACAATGAATGCAGCCTCAGGATGTATAGATTCCAGTTTGCAAAGAGTCAAATAAAGTTTGTTCAGAGCCATCGATGTGTCTGCTTGGGGGGGGAATTTATACGGCTGTGATTATAATCGAAGAGAACTCTCTTGGTAGATAATGCGGTCGACATTTGATTGTGAGGAATTCTAAATCAGGTGAACAGACAGTAGAATATAAGACATCTTCCTATAAGGCAACTCATTCCCACAAAACCAAAAGGAGACCTGATCTCAAACCAGCATATCTGGTCATGGAAACAGTTCGGGGAATTTTGGCTTCTATAAAAATAAAAGTCCACTGGAGCCAGAGAGAGATTAGGTCTTCATTTCAAAATGGCACCCTTTTCCCTATGTAGTGCACTACTTTGGACCAAAAAAGTTCACTTAAAAAACGTAAAATATTGTGCACTATGTAGGGAACAGGGTGCAATTTGGGACATAGATTTTGTCTGGCAACAGGAGTAATGATATATGTTACTCTGAGGACACTGTTCTCAGTGTGTGTGTGTGTGTGTGTGTGTGTGTGTGTGTGTGTGTGTGTGTGTGTGTGTGTGTTGTGTGTGTGTGTGTGTGTGTGTGTGTGTGTGTGTGTGTGTGTGTGTGTGTGTGTGTGTGTGTGTGTGTGTGTGTGTCACTGCCAAACATTCTGAGGCTTTCAAAGGAAAGAGAGAAGCATGTTTCTGTGGACCACTCCGGAGGTCTGGAACCAGAAGTGTGCCATCACGGAGGCCCAAGCCCAGAAACCACTGAGACACAGAGAGAACGGACAGTTCAACCTCATCTCAAGTATTTAGTTTAGGAGACGTCATCCTTGGAGACAGAGACGAGCTCCCCAGAGGTTTTCACTATACTGGCAGAAACATCTGGCACGTCGTGCAAATCAAAGTGTTGTTTTGTCAGCGCAGTGTCAGCGCAGTGCCAGCGCAGTGCCAGCGCAGTGTCAGTGAAATGCTTATGCAAGATGTGAAACATGGCCAAATGTATACAGGTCATAGAGACAAAGCGAACTAAATACACAGAAAAAACAGTATCCTATTTAATACCGTGATGAAATAGCTGTGGTTGGTTGGCGCTATACTCTAGCGTGTGACCAATGCGGAATACAGGAAGTTCAATAATGCCATGCTGGCTGATTTCTTCTTCTTCTAAGCGGGATGACTGTGGCAATATTACTGAAGGAATATGTCAACCGCTGGATGGGAACCCTCATTCCCAGCAAAAGCAGTTTAACCAGACATGTCTCTGATTATTAGAGACAGACCCTGCAGCACATCACAGATCCCTCTCCTCATTACCGTTACTCTAACGTTGGAACATCTAGAGAACAGATCCCTCTCCTGGCTAGAGAACAGATCCCTCTCCTCTAACGTTGGAACATCTAGAGAACAGATCCCTCTCCTCTAACGTTGGAACATCTAGAGAACAGATCCCTCTCCTCATTACCGTTACTCTCTAATGTTGGAACAGCTAGAGAACAGATCCCTCTCCTCTAACGTTGGAACATCTAGAGAACAGATCCCTCTCCTCATAACGTTGGAACAGCTAGAGAACAGATCCCTCTCCTCATTATCTAGAGAACAGTCCCTCTCCTCTAATGTTGGAACAGCTAGAGAACAGATCCCTCTCCTCTAACGTTGGAACATCTAGAGAACAGATCCCTCTCCTCTAACGTTGGAACAGCTAGAGAACAGATCCCTCTCTCATTACCGTTACTCTAACGTTGGAACAGCTAGAGAACAGATCCCTCTCCTCTAACGTTGGAACATCTAGAGAACAGATCCCTCTCCTCTAACGTTGGAACATCTAGAGAACAGATCCCTCTCCTCTAACGTTGGAACATCTAGAGAACAGATCCCTCTCCTCTAACGTTGGAACATCTAGAGAACAGATCCCTCTCCTCTAACGTTGGAACAGCTAGAGAACAGATCCCTCTCCTCTAACGTTGGAACATCTAGAGAACAGATCCCTCTCCTCTAACGTTGGAACATCTAGAGAACAGATCCCTCTCCTCTAACGTTGGAACAGCTAGAGAACAGATCCCTCTCCTCTAACGTTGGAACATCTAGAGAACAGATCCCTCTCCTCTAACGTTGGAACATCTAGAGAACAGATCCCTCTCCTCATTACCGTTACGTTGGAACAGCTAGAGAACAGATCCCTCTCCTCTAATGTTGGAACAGCTAGAGAACAGATCTCTCTCCTCATTACCGTCTAACGTTGGAACATCTAGAGAACAGATCCCTCTCCTCTAACGTTGGAACAGCTAGAGAACAGATCCCTCTCTCCCTCTAACGTTGGAACAGCTAGAGAACAGATCCCTCTCCTGTTGGAACAGCTAGAGAACAGATCCCTCTCCTCTAACGTTGGAACATCTAGAGAACAGATCCCTCTCCTCATAACGTTGGAACATCTAGAGAACAGATCCCTCTCCTCTAACGTTGGAACATCTAGAGAACAGATCCCTCTCTCCTCTAACGTTGGAACATCTAGAGAACAGATCCCTCTCCTCATTACCGTTACTCTAACGTTGGAACATCTAGAGAACAGATCCCTCTCCTCTAACGTTGGAACATCTAGAGAACAGATCCCTCTCCTCTAACGTTGGAACATCTAGAGAACAGATCCCTCTCCTCTAACGTTGGGACATCTAGAGAACAGATCCCTCTCCTCATTACCGTTACTAACGTTGGAACATCTAGAGAACAGATCCCTCTCCTCATTACCGTTACTCTAACGTTGGAACATCTAGAGAACAGATCCCTCTCCTCTAACGTTGGAACATCTAGAGAACAGATCCCTCTCCTCATTACCGTTACTCTAACGTTGGAACATCTAGAGAACAGATCCCTCTCCTCATTACCGTTACTCTAACGTTGGAACATCTAGAGAACAGATCCCTCTCCTCATTACCGTTACTCTAACGTTGGAACAGCTAGAGAACAGATCCCTCTCCTCTAACGTTGGAACATCTAGAGAACAGATCCCTCTCCTCATTACCGTTACTCTAACGTTGGAACATCTAGAGAACAGATCCCTCTCCTCATTACCGTTACTCTAACGTTGGAACATCTAGAGAACAGATCCCTCTCCTCATTACCGTTACTCTAACGTTGGAACATCTAGAGAACAGATCCCTCTCCTCTAACGTTGGAACATCTAGAGAACAGATCCCTCTCCTCTAACGTTGGAACATCTAGAGAACAGATCCCTCTCCTCTAACGTTGGAACATCTAGAGAACAGATCCCTCTCCTCTAACGTTGGAACATCTAGAGAACAGATCCCTCTCCTCATTACCGTTACTCTAACGTTGGAACATCTAGAGAACAGATCCCTCTCCTCATTACCGTTACTCTAACGTTGGAACATCTAGAGAACAGATCCCTCTCTTCTAACGTTGGAACATCTAGAGAACAGATCCCTCTCCTCTAACGTTGGAACATCTAGAGAACAGATCCCTCTCCTCTAACGTTGGAACATCTAGAGAACAGATCCCCTGGGATAGAACCCGGGGAACATGGGTGGAGGGAGAAGCAGCCTCTGGGATAGAACCCGGGGAACATGGTGGGTGGAGGGATCCCTCTCCTCTAACGCAGGAACATCTGGGATAGAACCCGGGGGAGTGGTGGGTGGAACATCTAAGCAGCCTCTGGGATAGAACGTTGGGGAGTGGTGGGTGGAGGGAGAACAGATCCCTGGGATAGAACCCGGGGTAGTGTTGGAACATCTGGAACAGATCCCTCTGGGATAGAACCCGGGGGTAGTGGTGGGTGGAGGGAGTGGCAAGCAGCCTCTGGGATAGAACCCGGGAGAGTGGAGGGAGAGATGGGTCGACGCCTGCAGCTGGATCCCCAAAAATAAAGAAATCATAGGTTTACGTGGTGGGAGGAGGGAACGGTGGTGGGAGGAGGGCACGGTGGTGGGAGGAGGGAACGGTGGTGGGAGGAGGGGTGGGAGGAGGGCACGGTGGTGGGAGGAACCCGGGAGAATGGTGGGGGAGGAGGGCGTGGGAGAAAGGTGGTGGGAGGAGGGCGGGGAGAAAGGTGGTGGGAGGAGGGCCTCTGGGAGAACGGTGGTGGGAGGAGGGCGTGGAGGAGGGCACGGTGGTGGGAGGAGGGGCGGGGTAGGAGGGTGGAGGTGGTGGGAGGAGGGCGGAGGGTCTGGGAGGAGGGCCCGGGGGGCGTGGGTGGAGGGCGTGGGAGGAGGGCTGGTGGTGGGAGGACCCGGGAGGAGGGAGGTGGTGGGAGGAGGGCACGGTGGTGGGAGGAGGGCGTGAAGAAATGGTGGGAGGAGGGCACGGTGGTGGGAGGAGGGAACGGTGGTGGGAGGAGGGAACGGTGGTGGGAGGAGGGCGGGGAGAAGGGAGGGGAGAACGGTGGTGGGAGGAGGGAACGGTGGTGGGAGGAGGGAACGGTGGTGGAGAAGGGCGTGGGAGAACGGTGGTGGGAGGAGGGCACGGTGGTGGGAGGAGGGCGTGGGAGGAGGGCACGGTGGTGGGAGGAGGGCACGGTGGTGGGAGGAGGGCGTGGGAGAACGGTGGTGGGAGGAGGGCACGGTGGTGGGAGGGGAGAACGGGGTGGGGGAGGGAGGGGTGGGAGGAGGGAACGGTGGTGGGAGGAGGGCGTGGGAGAAGGGAGGGGAGAACGGTGGTGGGAGGAGGGCGGGGAGAAGGGCGTGGGAGAACGGTGGTGGGAGGAGGGCACGGTGGTGGGAGAAGGGGCGTGGGAGGAGGGCACGGTGGTGGGAGGAGGGCACGGTGGTGGGAGGAGGGCGTGGGAGAACGGTGGTGGGAGGAGGGCACGGTGGTGGGAGGAGGGCACGGTGGTGGGAGGAGGGCACGGTGGTGGGGAGGGCGGGGGAGGAGGGCACGGTGGTGGGAGGAGGGAACGGTGGTGGGAGGAGGGCACGGTGGTGGGAGGAGGGCACGGTGGTGGGAGGAGGGCACGGTGGTGGGAGGAGGGCACGGTGGTGGGAGGAGGGCACGGTGGTGGGAGGAGGGCACGGTGGTGGGAGGAGGGCAGAACGGTGGTGGGAGGAGGGCGGGGAGGAGGGCACGGTGGTGGGAGGAGGGCGTGGGAGGAGGGCACGGTGGTGGGAGGAGGGCGTGGTGGGAGGAGGGCACGGTGGTGGGAGGAGGGAACGGTGGTGGGAGGAGGGCACGGTGGTGGGAGAAGGGCGTGGGAGAACGGTGGTGGGAGGAGGGAACGGTGGTGGGAGGGAACGGTGGTGGGAGAAGGGCGGGGAGAACGGTGGTGGGAGGAGGGAACGGTGGTGGGAGAAGGGCGTGGGAGGAGGGCACGGTGGTGGGAGGAGGGCACGGTGGTGGGAGGAGGGCACGGTGGTGGGAGGAGGGCGTGGGAGGAGGGCACGGTGGTGGGAGGAGGGCGGGGAGGAGGGCACGGTGGTGGGAGGAGGGCGGGGAGAAGGTGGTGGGAGGAGGGCACGGTGGTGGGAGGAGGGCACGGTGGTGGGAGGAGGGCGTGGGAGGAGGGCACGGTGGTGGGAGGAGGGCGGTGGTGGGAGGAGGGGCACGGTGGTGGGAGGAGGGCGTGGGAGAACGGTGGTGGGAGGAGGGCACGGTGGTGGGAGGAGGGCACGGTGGTGGGAGGAGGGCACGGTGGTGGGAGGAGGGCGTGGGAGAACGGTGGTGGGAGGAGGGCACGGTGGTGGGAGGAGGGCGGGGAGAACGGTGGTGGGAGGAGGGCACGGTGGTGGGAGGAGGGCGGGGAGAACGGTGGTGGGAGGAGGGCACGGTGGTGGGAGGAGGGCACGGTGGTGGGAGGAGGGCGTGGGAGAACGGTGGTGGGAGGAGGGCACGGTGGTGGGAGGAGGGAACGGTGGTGGGAGGAGGGAACGGTGGTGGGAGGAGGGAACGGTGGTGGGAGGAGGGAACGGTGGTGGGAGGAGGGAACGGTGGTGGGAGGAGGGGGAGAACGGTGGTGGGAGGGAGGGGAGAACGGTGGTGGGAGGAGGGCACGGTGGTGGGAGGAGGGCGGGGAGAAGGGAGGGGAGAACGGTGGTGGGAGAAGGGCGTGGGAGGAGGGCACGGTGGTGGGAGGAGGGAACGGTGGTGGGAGGAGGGAACGGTGGTGGGAGGAGGGAACGGTGGTGGGAGGAGGGCGTGGGAGAAGGGAGTGGGAGAACGGTGGTGGGAGGAGGGAACGGTGGTGGGAGGAGGGCACGGTGGTGGGAGGAGGGCACGGTGGTGGGAGGAGGGCAGAACGGTGGTGGGAGGAGGGCACGGTGGTGGGAGGAGGGCGTGGGAGGAGGGCACGGGGTGGTGGGAGGAGGGCACGGTGGTGGGAGGAGGGCAACGGTGGTGGGAGGAGGGCACGGTGGTGGGAGGAGGGAACGGTGGTGGGAGGAGGGCACGGTGGTGGGAGGAGGGAACGGTGGTGGGAGGAGGGAACGGTGGTGGGAGGAGGGCGGTGGGAGAACGGTGGTGGGAGGAGGGCACGGTGGTGGGAGGGAGGGAACGGTGGTGGGAGGAGGGAACGGTGGTGGGAGAAACGGTGGTGGGAGGAGGGAACGGTGGTGGGAGGAGGGCACGGTGGTGGGAGGAGGGTGTGGGAGGAGGGCACGGTGGTGGGAGGAGGGCACGGTGGTGGGAGGAGGGAGTGGAACTACTTAGTCAAATGTAGTGCACTATATGTTGGGAATAGGGTGCCACTTGGGACAACCAGCTCTGGAATGATCGTTAGGCTGGTTGGGCTTTGTTTCAACTCATCCTCACATAATTCCTGATTCAGGCCACTAAAGACTTAGGTATAAACCCTTACTACAGCTCACACCACTACATGCTACTATAAAGACCTTGGTATAAACCCTTACTACAGCTCACACCACTACATGCTACTATAAAGACCTTGGTATAAACCCTTACTACAGCTCACACCACTACATGCTACTATAAAGACCTTGGTATAAACCCTTACTACAGCTCACACCACTACATGCTACTATAAAGACCTTGGTATAAACCCTTACTACAGCTCAAACCACTACAGGCCACTATAAAGACCTTCATATAGACCCTTACTACAGCTCACACTAGTGATGTCACGATAACAACATTTTACAAACAATATATACGACCAGGCCAAGTCTCACGATACCACCCGTACGCGATATCGACGGAAGGAGAAAAAATCCGTGGCCTTGCATCCTGTTCGCCCCGTCCCCCGCATCCTGTTTGTCCCCCCCCGCATCCTGTTCCCCGCCCCGCATCCTGTTTGTCCCCCGCATCCTGTTCGCCCCGCGTCCCCGCATCCTGTTCGCGCCCCCGCGCCCCGCATCCTGTTCGCCCCGCGTCCCCGCATCCTGCTCCGCCCCGCGTCCCCGCATCCTGTTCGCCCCGTCCCCGCATCCTGCCCGCCCCCCGTCCCCCGCATCCTGCATCCGCCCCCGTCCCCGCATCCTGCTCCGCCCCCGTCCCCGCATCCTGCTCCGCCCCCGTCCCCTGCATCCTGCTCCGCCCCCGTCCCCGCATCCTGCTCGCCCCCCGTCCCCGCATCCTGCTCCGCCCCGTCCCCGCATCCTGTTCGCCCCCCGTCCCCGCATCCTGCTCGCCCCCGCGTCCCCGCATCCTGCCCCCCCGTCCCCGCATCCTGCTCGCCCCCCGTCCCCGCATCCTGCCCGCCCCCGTCCCCGCATCCTGTGCCCCCGTCCCCGCATCCTGTTCCGCCCCCGTCCCCGCATCCTGTTCGCCCCTCAGTCCCCGCATCCTGCTCCGCCCCCGTTCGCCCCCCCGTCCCCGCATCCTGTTCCGCCCCGTCCCCGCATCCTGTTCGCCCCGTCCCCCGCATCCTGCCTGAAATCGCCCCCATTCCTCTGTCCCCGCATCCTGTGAAATGACGCCCCCATTCCTCTGTCCCCATTACCATCATCCTGTTCGCCCCCGTCCCCTGCATCCTGCCACATTACGCCCCTGCATCCTGTTCGCCCTCTGTGGCCTTAGCCTGGTGAAATGACTGCCACATTACTGTCATTCCTCTGGTGAAATGACTGCCACATTACTGTCATTCCTCTGGTGAAATGACTGCCACATTACTATCATTCCTCTGGTGAAATGACTGCCACATTACTATCATTCCTCTGGTGAAATGACTGCCACATTACTGTCATTCCTCTGGTGAAATGACTGCCACATTACTATCATTCCGCTGGTGAAATGACTGCCACATTACTATCATTCCTCTGGTGAAATGACTGCCACATTACTATCATTTCTCTGGTGAAATGACTGCCACATTACTATCATTTCTCTGGTGAAATGACTGCCACATTACTATCATTTCTCTGGTGAAATGACTGCCACATTACTATCATTCCTCTGGTGAAATGACTGCCACATTACTATCATTCCTCTGGTGAAATGACTGCCACATTACTATCATTCCTCTGGTGAAATGACTGCCACATTACTGCCTTTATCATTCCTCTGGTGAAATGACTGCCACATTACTGTCATTCCTCTAGTGAAATGACTGCCACATTACTGTCATTCCTCTGGTGAAATGACTGCCACATTAGTATGTGTAGTTTGATAAACTTACGCAGGATGACCATGAAGCTCTCCTTGTCCAGAAGGACCCACAGTCCGAACCCCATGATGAGGCTGCATAGATTGGTTGATTGGCTCATATTTGCAAAGGCCGAGCTGTGATTGGTCTGGAGGAATGGCAGGAAGGAATACACATGCATAATAGTCTGTATGTCATTGTGTCAGTCAGGGGACAACACTGCATGAAACCTTCTTCACTGTTCAGTCTCCCATTAGTACATCCCATCTATTAGGCCTACATGAATCCTATATAGTTTAGTCTCCCATTAGGCCTACATGAATCCTATATAGTTTAGTCTCCCATTAGGCCTACATGAATCCTATATAGTTTAGTCTCCCATTAGGCCTACATGAATCCTATATAGTTTAGTCTCCCATTAGGCCAATATGAATCCTACCTTGGAATCACATCTCACGAGGAGCAAACCCTTTCCTTTCTTCCTGGACCAATCAGATGTGCCTAAACCTAGTGTGAAGTTACCAGGTTGTTAGCTAGCTAGGTAACATGACGTTGTTTGGTTGCAAACCAATAATTAGCAACCCGGGATTAGTTTAAAATGACCCGCGACATGGTTTTGTGAAATTTTATCAAATGCGCACGAATCCCAGTAGAAAGAAATAAAAGGTTACTTCTGGTAATATGGGTCATATAGAAAAAAAGGGTAGAGGGCCTAGAGAGCCGCCCTGCGGTACACCAAACTTTAAAATGTTTGACATTAGAGAAGCTTCCACTAAAAGAAACCCCCTGAGTTCTACTAGATAGATAGCCCTGAATCCACGGTAATTCAACAACAGGTTATGGTCAATAATATCAAAAGCTGCACTGAAATCAAACAATGCAGCTCCCACAATCTTCCAATTATCCATTTCTTTCAACCAATCATCAGTCATGTTGTGTGTCAGTGCAGTACATCTTGAGTGCCCTTCTCTATAAGCATGCTGAAAGTCTTCTGTTAATTTATTTACAGAGAAATAGCATTGTACTTGATCAAACACCATTTTTCCAACAGTTTGTTAAGAGCTGGCAGCAAGCTTATAGGTCTGCTGTTAGAACCAGTAAAGGCGGCTTTTTACCACTCTTGGGTAGTGGAATGACTTTGGCTTCCTCCAGGCCTGAGGACAAAGACTTTCCTCTTAGGCTCAGATTAAAAATATGACAGATAGGAGTGGCTGTAGAGTCAGCTACCATGCTCAGTAGCTTTCCATCTAAGTTGTCGATGCCAGGAGGTTTGTCATTATTGTTCGTTAACAACAATTGTTCCAACTCTGCCACACTAACTTGACACACCAACTTGAAATGCTTTTCTTTCATTTTTTAATTTTTTTTAATGCATGAATACAATTGCTCACTGTTCGTTGTTGGCATTTCCTGCCTAAGTTTCCTATATATATATATATTAAATCAAATAAAATAAAAGGTAAAAATATATATATATTTTACCTTTATTTAACTAGGCAAGTCAGTTAAGAACAAATTCTTATTTACAATGACGGCCTAGGAACAGTGGGTTAACTGCCTGTACCTTGTCAGCTCGGGAGTTGAACTTGCAACCTTCTGGTTTCTAGTCCAACGCTCTAACCACTAGGCTACCCTGCCGGCCCATTGATCTAGGCTTCATAATAAAGAACTTGCAAAGTCAACTCAGACTGGTCTGTGCTCTTGGTTATAACAGATGATACATTGTATCAACATAAAGTCAACTCAGACTGGTCTGTGCTCTTTGTTATAACAGATGAAATGATACATTGTATCAACAATGGAGCAGTGCAGGCAAAGTAAACAATGTAACAGAAGTAACAGAAGACTCATCAGGGTCTGCATCCCCGCTCGCCATCACGGCTGCATTATAATATAAAACAGAGAGGAATAGATGGGCATCAACTATTGCTATCATTATCATTCCTCTGGTGAAATGCCTGCAACATTAGTATGATTCCTCTGGTGAAATGACTGCCACATTACTGTCATTCCTCTGGTGAAATGACTGCCACATTACTGTCATTCCTCTGGTGAAATGACTGCCACATTACTGTCTTTCTACCATTCCTCTGGTGAAATGACTGCCACATTACCGTCTTTCTACCATTCCTCTGGTGAAATGACTGCCACATTACCATCTTTCTACCATTCCTCTGGTGAAATGACTGCCACATTACCGTCTTTCTACCATTCCTCTGGTGAAATGACTGCCACATTACCGTCTTTCTACCATTCCTCTGGTGAAATGACTGCCACATTACCGTCTTTCTACCATTCCTCTGGTGAAATGACTGCCACATTACTGTCTTTCTACCATTCCTCTGGTGAAATGACTGCCACATTACTGTCTTTCTACCATTCCTCTGGTGAAATGACTGCCACATTACAGTCTTTCTACCATTCCTCTGGTGAAATGACTGCCACATTACAGTCTTTCTACCATTCCTCTGGTGAAATGACTGCCACATTACCGTCTTTCTACCATTCCTCTGGTGAAATGACTGCCACATTACCGTCTTTCTACCATTCCTCTGGTGAAATGACTGCCACATTACCGTCTTTCTACCATTCCTCTGGTGAAATGACTGCCATTCATTACCGTCTTTCTACCATTCCTCTGGTGAAATGACTGCCACATTACCGTCTAAATCTACCATTCCTTCTGGTGAAATGACTGCCACATTACTGTCTTTCTACCATTCCTCTGGTGAAATGACTGCCACATTACCTGTCATTCTACCATTCCTCTGGTGAAATGACTGCCACATTAGTATGTATAGTTTGATAAACTTACGCAGGATGACCATGAAGCTCTCCTTGTCCAGAAGGACCCACAGTCCGAACCCCATGATGAGGGCGCCAAACAGCTGCAGAGAGGGGGTGGGGTGAGAGAGACAGAGTCAATACACAATGGTAAATAAGATCAGTCTAGTTCCTCTACATCAGTCCTGTTCCAGTAGTGATGTTGTTCCATTCTAGTTTCTCTACATCAGTCCTGTTCCATTCTAGTTTCTCTAAATCAGTCCTGTTCCATTCTAGTTTCTCTACATCAGTCCTGTTCCATTCTAGTTTCTCTAAATCAGTCCTGTTCCATTCTAGTTTCTCTAAATCAGTCCTGTTCCATTCTAGTTTCTCTAAATCAGTCCTGTTCCATTCTAGTTTCTCTAAATCAGTCCTGTTCCATTCTAGTTTCTCTACATCAGTCCTGTTCCATTCTAGTTTCTCTACATCAGTCCTGTTCCATTCTAGTTTCTCTACATCAGTCCTGTTCCATTCTAGTTTCTCTACATCAGTCCTGTTAGTAGTGATGTTACATTCTAGTTCCTCTACATCAGTCCTGTTCCATTCTAGTTTCTCTACATCAGTCCTGTTCCATTCTAGTTTCTCTACATCAGTCCTGTTCCATTCTAGTTTCTCTACATCAGTCCTGTTAGTAGTGATGTTGCGTTCTAGTTTCTCTACATCAGTCCTGTTAGTGATGTTCCATTCTAGTTTCTCTACATCGGTCCTGTTCCATTCTAGTTCCTCTACATCAGTCCTGTTCCATTCTAGTTTCTCTACATCAGTCCTGGTTTCTCTACATCAGTCCTGTTCCATTCTGGTTTCTCTACATCAGTCCTGTTCCATTCTAGTTTCTCTACATCAGTCCTGTTCCATTCTAGTTTCTCTACATCAGTCCTGTTCCATTCTAGTTTCTCTACATCAGTCCTGTTAGTGATGTTCCATTCTAGTTTCTCTACATCAGTCCTGTTCCATTCTAGTTTCTCTACATCAGTCCTGTTCCATTCTAGTTTCTCTACATCAGTCCTGTTCCATTCTAGTTTCTCTACATCAGTCCTGTTCCATTCTAGTTTCTCTACATCAGTCCTGTTCCATTCTAGTTTCTCTACATCAGTCCTGTTCCATTCTAGTTTCTCTACATCAGTCCTGTTCCATTCTAGTTTCTCTACATCAGTCCTGTTCCATTCTAGTTTCTCTACATCAGTCCTGTTAGTAGTGATGTTACGTTCTAGTTTCTCTACATCAGTCCTGTTAGTGATGTTCCATTCTAGTTTCTCTACATCAGTCCTGTTCCATTCTAGTTTCTCTACATCGGTCCTGTTAGTGATGTTACATTCTAGTTTCTCTACATCAGTCCTGTTCCATTCTGTTCCATTCTAGTTTCTCTACATGTCTCTACATGTTAATAGTGAGATCACACCATACATTCACAGTGTAACTTAAAAGCCTTAAGCTCTGGATCACACTTAATTTACTCTGTTCAGAGATGGGAATGATGGATGGTAGAGAGAGGGGGGCTGTGGGAGCCAGGGACTGAGCGGATGAGTATCTCCGTGGTAACCAGGCCACAATCACTTAATCTGCTCTCTAATGAAGAAACCAGGGAGAGAGGGGGCATGAGAGAGAGGGGGCATGAGAGAGAGAGAGCATGAGAGAGAGAGAGAGAGAGAGAGAGAGAGAGAGAGAGAGACAGAGAGCGAGGGCATGACAGAGAGCGAGGGCATGACAGAGAGCGAGGGCATGACAGAGAGCGAGGGCATGACAGAGAGCGAGGGCATGACAGAGAGCGAGGGCATGACAGAGAGCGAGGGCATGACAGAGAGCGAGGGCATGACAGAGAGCGAGGGCATGACAGAGAGCGAGGGCATGACAGAGAGCGAGGGCATGACAGAGAGAGCATGAGAGAGAGAGCATGAGAGAGAGAGATAGAGGGCATGAGAGAGAGCTAAAGGGTGAGCGAGAGTGAATGATGTCAGAGAATGAGAGAGTGAATGATGTCAGAGAATGAGAGAATGAATGATGTCAGAGAATGAGAGAGTGAAACAGAGGACAAAGGATGACAGAGTAGTTGGTGTGTGTTTGATGAGTTCACATTCCCTCCCACCGACTCGACCTCAAACCGGTCCAACAGGGTAATAGAGCCGTGGCGGTCATGTCATATCGATCAGACGGTTATTGTCACGGTTTCATCCACTCAGAGGAGAGGCTGAGGTCCTGCACTGTATAGGCATGTGATCTGTGTCTGGGAAAGAAGATACTTACGAAGAAGAGGACATTGAAGAGGAACAGGAAGTACTTGATTGCCTTCATGCAGCCTTTCCCCATTGTGATCACTCTGTGAACAACAGAATACAAAATATTTAGTCATACTTTATTTGAAGAGTACTTAAGCATGAATATGATACGATCATGAATATAAAAATCACAGGTCGGGTCAGACATCCCTGTGGTCGACTGAAGAGTTTAACACGATGCCATCAAAGTACAGAGGGGACATGATCCACATAGTGTGTGTGTGTGTCTGGATTTGCTGGTGTGAGAGGCCTACAGTATAAGTGGTGACAGACGCCTGGAACCCCCTGACCTGCTGGCTAAGCTGCTGAGATGATAGGGACCTGGATCTATAGGAGACAGATGCCTGGAAACCCCTGACCTGCTGGCTAAGCTGCTGAGATGATAGGGACCTGGATCTATAGGAGACAGATGCCTGACCTGACCTGCTGGCTAAGCTGCTGAGATGATAGAGATCTGGATCTCTAGGAGACAGATGCCTGACCTGACCTGTTGGCTAAGCTGCTGAGATGATAGAGATCTGGATCTCTAGGAGACAGATGCCTGACCTGACCTGCTGGCTAAACTGCTGAGATGATAGAGACCTGGATCTATAGGAGACAGATGCCTGACCTGACCTGCTGGCTAAGCTGCTGAGAGGATAGAGACCTGGACCTCTAGGAGACAGATGCCTGACCTGACCTGTTGGCTAAGCTGCTGAGATGATAGAGAGCTGGATCTATGGGAGACAGATGCCTGACCTGACCTGCTGGCTAAGCTGCTGAGATGATAGAGACCTGGATCTCTAGAGACAGATGCCTGACCTGACCTGTTGGCTAAGCTGCTGAGATGATAGAGACCTGGAGCTCTAGGAGACAGATGCCTGACCTGACCTGTTGGCTAAGCTGCTGAGATGATAGAGACCTGGATCTCTAGGAGACAGATGCCTGACCTGACCTGCTGGCTAAGCTGCTGAGATGATAGAGACCTGGATCTATAGGAGACAGATGCCTGACCTGACCTGCTGGCTAAGCTGCTGAGATGATAGAGACCTGGATCTCTAGGAGACAGATGCCCGACCTGACCTGCTGGCTAAGCTGCTGAGATGATAGGGACCTGGATCTATAGGAGACAGATGCCTGACCTGACAGCTAAGCTGCTGAGATGATAGAGACCTGGATCTATAGGATTACCGATAGACAACCATCCATTGGTGGAAAAAAAGTACCCAAGTATCATACTTGAGTAAAAGTAAAGATACCTTAATAGAAAATGTAAAATACTACTTGAGTAAAAGTCTGAAAAGTATTTGGTTTTAAATATACTTAAGTATAAATCATTTCAAATTCCTCTACATTAAGCAAACCAGGCGGTATGTTGTTGTAGTAAAAACAAAACAATGTACAGACAGTCAGGCTCCTGACTCCAACATAATTTACAAATAAAGCCGATGTGTTTAGTGAGTCCACCAGATCAGAGGCAGTAGGGATGTTCTCTGTTTAGTGAGTCCACCAGATCAGAGGCAGTAGGGATGACCAGGGATGTTCTCTGTTTAGTGAGTCCACCAGATCAGAGGCAGTAGGGATGACCAGGGATGTTCTCTGTTAAGTGAGTCCACCAGATCAGAGGCAGTATGGATGACCAGGGATGTTCTCTGTTTAGTGAGTCCACCAGATCAGAGGCAGTAGGGATGACCAGGGATGTTCTCTGTTTAGTGGGTCCACCAGATCAGAGGCAGTAGGGATGACCAGGGATGTTCTCTGTTTAGTGAGTCCCCCAGATCAGAGGCAGTAGGGATGACCAGGGATGTTCTCTGTTTAGTGAGTCCTCCAGATCAGAGGCAGTAGGGATGACCAGGGATGTTCTCTGTTTAGTGAGTCCTCCAGATCAGAGGCAGTAGGGATGACCAGGGATGTTCTCTGTTTAGTGAGTCCTCCAGATCAGAGGCAGTAGAGATGACCAGGGATGTTCTCTGTTTAGTGAGTCCTCCAGATCAGAGGCTAGTAGGGATGACCAGGGATGTTCTCTGTTTAGTGAGACCACCAGATCAGAGGCAGTAGGGATGACCAGGGATGTTCTCTGTTTAGTGAGCCCACCAGATCAGAGGCAGTAGGGATGACCAGGGATGTTCTCTGTTTAGTGAGTCCTCCAGATCAGAGGCAGTAGGGATGACCAGGGATGTTCTCTGTTTAGTGAGTCCTCCAGATCAGAGGCAGTAGGGATGACCAGGGATGTTCTCTGTTTAGTGAGTCCTCCAGATCAGAGGCAGTAGGGATGTTTCTCTGTTTAGTGAGTCCTCCAGATCAGAGGCAGTAGGGATGTTCTCTGTTTAGGAGTCCTCCAGATCAGAGGCAGTAGGGATGGGATTCTCTGTTTAGTGAGTCCTCCAGATCAGAGGCAGTAGGGATGACCAGGGATGTTCTCTGTTTAGTAAAGGTCCTCCAGATCAGAGGCAGTAGGGATGACCAGGGATGTTCTCTGTTTAGTGAGTCCTCCAGATCAGAGGCAGTAGGGATGACCAGGGATGTTCTCTGTTTAGTGAGTCCTCCAGATCAGAGGCAGTAGGGATGACCAGGGATGTTCTCTGTTTAGGTGAGTCCACCAGATCAGAGGCAGTAGGGATGACCGGGATGTTCTCTGTTTAGTGAGTCCTCAGATCAGAGGCTGTAGGGATGACCAGGGATGTTCTCTGTTTAGTGAGTCCTCCAGATCAGAGGCAGTAGAGATGACCAGGGATGTTCTCTGTTTAGTGAGTCCTCCAGATCAGAGGCTGTAGTGATGACCAGGGATGTTCTCTGTTAAGTGAGTCCACCAGATCAGAGGCAGTAGGGATGACCAGGGATGTTCTCTGTTTAGTGAGTCCTCCAGATCAGAGGCAGTAGGGATGACCAGGGATGTTCTCTGTTTAGTGAGTCCACCAGATCAGAGGCAGTAGGGATGTTCTCTGTTTAGTGAGTCCTCAGATCAGAGGCAGTAGGGATGACCAGGGATGTTCTCTGTTTAGTGAGTCCTCCAGATCAGAGGCAGTAGGGATGTTCTCTGTTTAGTGAGTCCTCCAGATCAGAGGCAGTAGGGATTACCAGGGATGTTCTCTGTTTAGTGAGTCCACCAGATCCAGAGGCAGTAGGGATGACCAGGGATGTTCTCTGTTTAGTGGGTCCTCAGATCAGAGGCAGTAGGGATGACCAGGGATGTTCTCTGTTTAGTGAGTCCTCCAGATCAGAGGCAGTAGGGATGACCAGGGATGTTCTCTGTTTAGTGGTCCTCCAGATCAGAGGCAGTAGGGATGACAGGGATGTTCTCTGTTTAGTGAGTCCTCCAGATCAGAGGCGGTAGGGATGACCAGGGATGTTCTCTGTTTAGTGAGTCCTCCAGATCAGAGGCAGTAGGGATGACCAGGGATGTTCTCTGTTTAGTGAGTCCTCCAGATCAGAGGCAGTAGGGATGACCAGGGATGTTCTCTGTTTAATGAGTCCTCCAGATCAGAGGCTAGTAGGGATGACCAGGGATGTTCTCTGTTTAATGAGTCCTCCAGATAAGAGGCAGTAGGGATGACCGGATGTTCTCTGTTTAGTGAGTCCACCAGATCAGAGGCAGTAGGGATGACCAGGATGTTCTCTGTTTAGTGAGTCCACCAGATCAGAGGCTAGAAGGGATGACCAGGGATGTTCTCTGTTTAGTGAGTCCCTCCAGATCAGAGGCTAGAAGGGATGACCAGGGATGTTCTCTGTTTAGTGAGTCCACCAGATCAGAGGCAGTAGGGATGACCAGGGATGTTCTCTGTTTAGTGAGTCCACCAGATCAGAGGCAGTAGGGATGACCAGGGATGTTCCTCTGTTTAGTGAGTCCTCAGATCAGAGGCAGTAGGGATGACCAGGGATGTTCTCTGTTTAGTGAGTCCTCCAGATCAGAGGCAGTAGGGATGACCAGGGGTGTTCTCTGTTTAGTGAGTCCACCAGATCAGAGGCAGTAGGGATGACCAGGGATGTTCTCTGTTTAGTGAGTCCACCAGATCAGAGGCAGTAGGGATGACCAGGGATGTTCTCTGTTTAGTGAGTCCACCAGATCAGAGGCAGTAGGGATGACCAGGGATGTTCTCTGTTTAGTGAGTCCACCAGATCAGAGGCAGTAGGGATGACCAGGGATGTTCTCTGTTTAGTGAGTCCACCAGATCAGAGGCAGTAGGGATGACCAGGGATGTTCTCTGTTTAGTGAGTCCTCCAGATCAGAGGCAGTAGGGATGACCAGGGATGTTCTCTGTTTAGTGAGTCCACCAGATCAGAGGCAGTAGGGATGACCAGGGATGTTCTCTGTTTAGTGAGTCCTCCAGATCAGAGGCAGTAGGGATGACCAGGGATGTTCTCTGTTTAGTGAGTCCTCCAGATCAGAGGCAGTAGGGATGACCAGGGATGTTCTCTGTTTAGTGAGTCCACCAGATCAGAGGCAGTAGGGATGACCAGGGATGTTCTCTGTTTAGTGGGTCCTCCAGATCAGAGGCAGTAGGGATGA
The DNA here is from genome assembly GCF_018296145.1 of Oncorhynchus tshawytscha. Taxonomy (NCBI): domain Eukaryota; kingdom Metazoa; phylum Chordata; class Actinopteri; order Salmoniformes; family Salmonidae; genus Oncorhynchus; species Oncorhynchus tshawytscha. The sequence goes on along the minus strand of NW_024608270.1, from coordinate 1,820 downwards.
CCAGGGATGTTCTCTGTTTAGTGAGTCCTCCAGATCAGAGGCAGTAGGGATGACCAGGGATGTTCTCTGTTTAGTGAGTCTTCCAGATCAGAGGCAGTATGGGATGACCAGGGATGTTCTCTGTTTAGTGAGTCCACCAGATCAGAGGCTAGTAGGGATGACCAGGGATGTTCTCTGTTTAGTGAGTCCTCCAGATCAGAGGCAGTAGGGATGACCAGGGATGTTCTCTGTTTAGTGAGTCCTCCAGATCAGAGGCAGTAGGGATGACCAGGGATGTTCTCTGTTTAGTGAGTCCACCAGATCAGAGGCAGTAGGGATGACCAGGGATGTTCTCTGTTTAGTGAGTCCACCAGATCAGAGGCAGTAGGGATGACCAGGGATGTTCTCTGTTAAGTGAGTCCACCAGATCAGAGGCAGTAGGGATGACCAGGGATGTTCTCTGTTTAGTGAGTCCTCCAGATCAGAGGCAGTAGGGATGACCAGGGATGTTCTCTGTTTAGTGAGTCCACCAGATCAGAGGCAGTAGGGATGACCAGGGATGTTCTCTGTTTAGTGAGTCCACCAGATCAGAGGCAGTAGGGATGACCAGGGATGTTCTCTGTTTAGTGGGTCCTCCAGATCAGAGGCAGTAGGGATGATCAGGGATGTTCTCTGTTTAGTGAGTCCTCCAGATCAGAGGCAGTAGTGATGACCAGGGATGTTCTCTGTTTAGTGAGTCCTCCAGATCAGAGGCAGTATGGATGACCAGGGATGTTCTCTGTTTAAGTGAGTTCTCCAGATCAGAGGCAGTAGGGATGACCAGGGATGTTCTCTGTTTAGTGAGTCCACCAGATCAGAGGCAGTAGGGAATGACCAGGGATGTTCTCTGTTTAGTGAGTCCTCCAGATCAGAGGCAGTAGGGATGTTCTCTTGATAAGTGTGGGAATTGGACCATTTTCCTGTCCAAATGTAACGACTACTTTTTGGGGTGTCACAGAAAAATGTTTGGAGTAAAGAAGTACATTATTTAGGAATACAGCGAAATAAAAGTTGCCAAAAAATATAAATAGTCAAGTACAGATACATCCAAAACTACTAAGTACTTTACACCACTGCAACCAGCAACGCAACCTCCATCAGACTGTACAACCAGCAACACAACCTGTATCACACTGTACAACCAGCAACACAACCACCATCAGACTGTACAACCAGCAACACAACCTCCATCAGACTGTACAACCAGCAACACAACCTGTATCACACTGTACAACCAGCAACACAACCACCATCAGACTGTACAACCAGCAACACACAACCCCAACAACCTCCATCAGACTGTACAACCAGCAACACACAACCTCCATCAGACTGTACAACCAGCAACACAACCCCAACAACCTCCATCAGACAGTACAACCAGCAACACAACCTCCATCAGACTGTACAACCAGCAACACAACCTCCATCAGACTGTACAACCAGCAACACACAACCAACAACCTCCATCAGACTGTACAACCAGCAACCAGCAACACACAACAAACAACCTCCATCAGACTGTACAACCAGCAACACTACCTGCATCAGACTGTACAACCAGCAACACACAACCAACAACCATCACACTGCACAACCAGCAACACAACCTCCATCAGACTGTACAACCAGCAACACACAACAAACAACCTCCATCAGACTGTACAACCAGCAACACTACCTGCATCAGACTGTACAACCAGCAACACACAACCAACAACCATCACACTGCACAACCAGCAACACAACCTCCATCAGACTGTACAACCAGCAACACACAACAAACAACCTCCATCAGACTG
>NW_024608269.1:0-55614 GCF_018296145.1 Oncorhynchus tshawytscha | reverse complement strand
CCCTCCCTCCCTACATCCCTCTCTCTCTAAGAGCAGATGAGCCACCTAATGCAGACAGGGAAGGCAATCCACTTGTCTGTAGAGAATCAGAGGACCCCAGGACACATTCCTCTCTGAGATACATCATGAATTTGATGGGCCTGGTGGATTTCCACCTCCTCCCTGTACTGCTGCTATTGATGCCTCCCAACTTCACTTCATCATTCAGCAGCTACGGCAATAAAGCAGGAACATTTCCCTCCCATATCCTTTATAAAGGTGGCGTTCTCTCTCTTTAGAATGTTGTCTTGTTCCCACAGCAGTCAATCCTGAACCAAAAGGGTTCTACCTGGAACCAAAAGGGTTCTTCCTAAACCAAACGGTTTGTTTGACCTAAACTCAAAGGCTTGAGACACTCAAAGGCTAGAGAGTGACCACCATGGACCACAAAATCAAATTGAAAACATGATACAATATTATGGCTGTCAGTAGTTAAATAGTGTTACTAAAGGTCACTAAGAGGAATGAGGTTTGCTGCTGTTGTCCAAGGAGGGTTGATCGATACGGTAATAAGCAGACAGAAGCACGTGCGTAAGCATTCAGGAGCTAACACTGCTGAAACCCACAGAATAATATTGGGTGAATCTCAAGTGCAGGTTCCTCACCTCGGACCTGCCCTCCAATGAGTTTTGCGAAAGAGGTGAGAGGACACAAGGAATCAAGGAAATACAATTGAAATTGACCCATGGTGCCCCCAGGCCTAGAGGACACAGGTTTGACTGACACCTTCCCGTCACCTGGCTAATAGCCTTCTTTAACAGGGATTCACCTTGAGTCCTTTACTATGGAGCCAGTGCCACCTCTGATGCTGAATCCTAATGGAGTGACCCAGCGGAGGAGGAACCAAACACAGGCCTGATAATGATGATTGGTGTTCCATTTAAGGTGCACTCCAGATAGAACAAGTTTGTGCCTCGTGGATTGTTTTTTACTAGGATCCCCGTCTTCCTGGGGTCCACACAAAACATGGAACATGACATAATACAGAACATTAATACACAATAACAGCTCAAGGACAGAACTACATACATAAAAGGCACATGTAGCCTACATATCAATGCCTACATACAAACTATCTAGGTCAGATAGGGGAGAGGAGTTGTGCCGTGAGGTGTTGCTTTATCTGTTTTTTAAAACCAGGTTTGCTGTTCATGTGAGCAATATGAGATGGAAGTGAGTTCCATGCAATAACGGCTCTATATGGGAAATGGGATTTCATTAAATGTAATGTAGCGCATGATAACTTTTACTACTCCCACTGACAGGATTTTTACAAGCAGCCATTTTGCACTAATGACTTGGATATGAAATAGTGATCCTGACAGTAATGTAGTTGAAGTAGTACTGCTGTGGTAACATACAGGTCAAATCACCTTGAAACCAATGATGGACAATTCCTGTGTTTGGGCCCATACACAGCCAGCAGATTTCACAACAAGCAGAACTACAAAAACATTGTGACATAGGCATGGCATTCTCTGTTGTGCAGCAGGGACAGGGAGTAAGTAGCTAGCTACTGTGTGTTGCACTTTTGACATGAAAATGGGGCAAACGAGAGACGTAGCCTGTGAGCTCACAGCATCATGATGAGACAACAACAGTAATGTGTTAGTGTCAGCATTGCACTGCCCACTGTTGACTGTGTGTCTGTAGGATCCATCTGTTTAAGGGGCGCGGCTGATAGCTGGCGAACACTGAGCCTAGTGGAGTGAGACCTGATCTGGTGTCAAACGGAGTGCTTGGAAGGGAAGGTGTGTGTCTGTTTGGGATGCTGGATCGTAAAGCTAAAGCATATGGTGTTGTTTATCTGGACTCACAGGAAGAACCAGGTCTGAGTCACTATTACTGGACAGGATGCCATTGCAATACGGCAATACAGGGACCGTGTTTGTACTGTATAATGAAAGAGACAATCTGTTAAGACCATACAGTAACAGACGTGCAGGGCAGCTAAAATAGCCTGGGACCTCATCCATCACACATCAACCTTACAATTCTGGTTAAGGGTAGAAAATGGAACTGGCAGTGTCACAAGTAAGGTAAACTATGGATATTGCCATATAGGTCTTGGAGGAGCACAATACATTCAGGGGATGTGTTTAGACCTTCATAGGAAATATATGTAGACCAAATAGCAAATATGAATCTGTTTATCACTGATGGACATCCCCTGTGTTGTAGCTACAGTACTGGCTGTGAGTTAAACAGGACCAATGTATCATGAGAATGAACATCATCCATACTTCTCCCTCTGTGTTGGCCAATGTACTATTAGCATAACTGACACAGTACATGGCGGTGTGTTCCTGCCCTCCTTCCCAGCCTTCACTCTGTTAAATGCTTGATGTACTGCATAATTATACATGACACCATATTCAATTACATTATTTCGTCTCACATTCTCAAACCAGAAGCAGGTCGTTTCTGAGGATGGGAATATATCATTTCCAAGGTGTGGAAAGTCATTAATAGAAAAGTCTGCCAGGTCCCAAGATCTTTGCAAACCCTTATGAACCGTTGTAGATGCGTGCAAGGTTTGGACCTGTTTGTGGAATGGCTGAAGTCTGTAAATAAAGCAACAGCGTCTTACCCTTCCCTATTGAGGTTCGTACCTATTGGTGTAATCAATAGCTACCTACTGTACAGTCAGAACGCGTCAGTGCCTTTCAATGGATGAATACAGTTGTATTGCCTCACCCTTCCCTGTTGTCGTCCTCATCCAGGTTAGAGAGGAGCTGTGATCCGGCCAGGGAGAGGTCCAGGTGGGCCAGAGGAAGGTCCCTGTAGCCAAAGCTGACCAGCTGGACAGGAGCCATGCAGGAAGGGTTCATCTCCTGCACACCATGCCTCCTCCACTGGGTCTGGCTGGGATATGATCTCCAGGTCTGATAGGCCTCCAGCCTGCTGCTCCACCACGTCACTAAACACACAGGGAGAGAAGACGACTGTGTTAGCCCACTGAGCTCAAGCCTCTTCACCTTCTAACTCCACTGGCTCTGGCTTCACCCTTTACCTCTAGGTCCTACAACCCAACCGCCTGCTCAACCATTTACCTCCAGGTCCTACAACCCAACCGCCTGCTCAACCATTTACCTCCAGGTCCTACAACTGGAGGTCCTACAACTGGAGGTCCTAAAGCTGGAGATCCAGATCCTATATCAAAGTCTGAGAATCAAAACTATGAGATGATGGTGCTCATGTGTTACTTTGAAACAAACAAAACAGGGAAATAAAGTCCATTGAAGTGCTGTAGAAAAACACTACCATGGCGATTGGGGTGCATCAATGATATCTGATTGAAACACACACAGTGACCTGAGTAGTGGTAGAGGCTGAGCCTCTTCTGTAGGGAGGTACCAGTGCACCATGACAAAGGGAACAAACTAAGCATATCCAGTGATTTGACATTGATTATTGTCTGATATGCATGACTTCCTCCGTTGGGTGGAACAAAAGTTGAAATGATACAAACAGAAAGTTATTGAAAAAGCTCTGTCCTGTCGCACAATAGAACAAATATCAACATTATTCTTTCTCACTCCTGCCAAGTGTTAGCATTTCATCAAACAAGCAGACTGAACTTATAGATGTTAAATCGGTACCTACACTCTTAGAAAAAAAGGTGCTATCTAGAATCTAAAAGGGTTATTTGGCTGTCCCCATAGGAGAACCCTTGAAGAACCCTTTTTGGTTCCAGGTAGAACCCTTTCCACAGAGGGTTCTACATGGAACCCAAAGGGGTTCTCCTATGGGGACAGCTGAAGAACCATTTTGGAACCCTCTTTTCTAAGAGTGTAGGTCAACTGATTTTGCAAACACACACTGAGGGAGCACAAAGCACAACACCTGACACTGTCGTTTCATTCTCCTCTGTAGTATAGTTAAACACCTCTATACAGCTGTGTCAGCACCTCCAGAGTATGTATACTGTAATACATCAGAAGTTTCTATTGTGGGCCAGGCCTCTAGCAGCATCACACAGCCCATCACTCAGCCCATCACACAGCCCATCACACAGCCCATCCACACAGCCCATCACACAGCCCATCCACACAGCCCAGAGCACACAGCCCATCACACAGCCCATCACACAGCCCATCACACAGCCCAGTCACTGCCCATCACACAGCCCATCACACAGCCCATCACACAACCCATCACACAGCCCATCCACACAGCCCATCACACAGCCCATCACTCAGCCCATCACACAGCCCATCACACAGCCCATCTACACAGCCCATCCACAAGCCTCAGTTGTGCCCTGTGGTGCATATTTTTAGACCAGAGCAGATGCGGATGTATCATGTCTGCTGTGACGTTGCTCTCCTCTACCCTCACAAGCCCAGTGGAGTGCCTCACAAGCCCAGTGGAGTGCCTCACAAGCCCAGTGGAGTGACTCACAAGCCCAGTGGAGTGACTCACAAGCCTCCCATTGTCAGATGAGTGGATCGGAGCTCTTACAAATGTGAAGTTAGGAATGAGAGAAGAGGAGGAGGAGTAGGAAGAGAAGTGGGAGAAGATGAGGAGGAGTAGGAAGAGAAGTGGGAGAAGAGGAGGAGGAGTAGGAAGAGAAGTGGGAGAAGAGGAGGAAGATGAGGAGGAGTAGGAAGAGAAGTGGGAGAAGAGGAGGAGGAGTAGGAAGAGAAGTGGGAGAAGAGGAGGAGGAGTAGGAAGAGAAGTGGGAGAAGAGGAGGAAGAGTAGGAAGAGAAGTGGGAGAAGAGGAGGAGGAGAAGGGAGAGAAGAGGGGGGTTCTAAGCAGTCTCCCACTGATTCACAGTCAGTGATTGTCCTCTCTCTCAATTCAATGGGCTTTATTGGCATGGGAAACGTGTTAACATTGCCAAAGCAAGTGAGGTAGATAATCTCTCTCTCTCTCTCTCTCTCTGTGTGTGTGTACTGTGAGGCGCTGTGGAGCACTCTACTGTGCTGTACTGTGAGGCGCTGTGAGGCACTCTACTGTGCTGTACTGTGAGGCGCTCCACTGGGCTGTGCCTTTAGGTTGTGTAATTATGAGACTTCACCGGGATGTGGGGTCTGGGTTTAGAAGGTCAGCCAGTGCTCCAGTTGTACTCTAGCTCAGTCATCCTCCTCATCCTCCCCGTCCTCCTCCTCCTCATCTCATCCTCCCCCTTCTGCACCTGCTCCTCCTCATCTCATCCTCCCCTCCTGCACCTCATCATCTCATCCTCCCCCTGCTCCTCCTTCCCCTCCACCTGCTCCTCCACCTCATCCACCTTCACCTCCTCCTCCACCTTCTACTCCTCCTCCACATCCTCCCCCACCTTCTACTCCTCCTCCTCCACCTCCTCCCCCACCTTCTCCTCCATCTCCACCTCCCCATCCACCTCCACCTTCACTTCCAACTCAAGGCTAAATAAAACAATATCGACCTCCTACATAATGAAAGAAAACCATCTTGTAGTTCCATTATAAGTATTAAGAGATAAGTCAACCGTAATGGTCTGTTGATAGGATCAGGGTTGACCTGTGCAGTTGGAGGGCAGTGCCCCATCACCATCACTAGGACCAGGGTGTGCAGTAAAGTGCTTGTGTTGTGGGGAGTCAGTGGCCTCGGAGGCACCCAGGACCAATCTAATCTCTACAGTGACTCACTAACCTTCACAAGGACGATGGACACGACGGACTGGGAGCAGACCACACCTGGAGTGGTTCCTACTGTATGTCCACGAACAAACACACACACACACACACACTGAATACACACAAACGCACACATGCACACATAGACACACATGCACACACACACGCACACACAGACGCACATACACAAATTAAACACACATAGGCTGCACCCAAGCATACTGTGCATGCTAGCATATCCAGGTGTGTTCTTCTGACACACATTCACATAAGAAATAGTTAAAGAGGTTAACAAGGATTTCTAAGGAAATTCTCACGATAAGCCTGACGGATAACAGTGTCTGTCTTGTGAAACAGAGAGGTTACATGGTACACATAATCAGTGGAGAAAGCTCTCTCTCTCTTACGAGCTTGGCACGCATCATCCCGAGCTGAACCCCCATCTGAAATGTTAATGTGGTCTATGTTTGAAGGCCAGCATTATGACTAATCCCTACTTAATATGCTCCCCTCCAACACTGGTTTTCTTTTTCCAAGTACACAGAGACCTCTGGGAAGAAATACTAGTCAGGAAGTGACTCTTTTACCTCAGAGTGAGGAGTAAATCAGAGTATAACACCTTTATTCACCCATTACATTTACATATACCTGGAATGGTGCTGGCAGCAGCAGAGAAAATATACAGCATCTCACCTTGGATCAAAACACTACTTGAACACAGTAGGCCTAAATGATAGTGACCCTGAGTGTTTCCCAGTGTGGGTTTGTGTACATGAGACAATGACCTTATAAAATGGAGAAAAATAAAATAAATACTACTATTCGACTATAAGTGAGACCAAGTAAGCTCAAGGAACTATAGATGCCACAGTCAAGTTCAGCCTAAAGACGTAAGCCTCCTCTTCAGTCTCCTTGGTCCTCTCGCCCTACACTACACGTCTCCATTAGACCAGACCTGTCCTGGCCTCTCACCATCCCTACTGATCAACACAGCCATCTGATCAGTCATGGCAGACACAAGCTGTTCAGAGCCCCACACCTCATCATCTCATCCCAGCACAACTGCATGTAAAGCAGGGACCCAGTGCTGTGGCTAGCTGCCAATGGAAGTATATGGACAGTAGTGGCCCAAGACTCCTGTTGTCTTGTGTGGCTCAGTTGGTAAGAGATTGTGAGTTAAATTCCCACAGGGATCACAAATGTGTACTACAAAGTCACACAGCAGAAAAGCTCAGGAGAATACTTTATATACAGTACATACATACAGTACATAGAACTCACTCTAAGACAATGGAAAAAGCCATGGCACTCTGCAGAGGTTATGTGTATTAGTGGGAAAGACAAGCAGAGTCTCCCTTGGGGCATTGGGACACATACACACAGCCTGCCCCTTCAGCCAAATGATAGAATTAGAAGTGTTATGGGCCAGGTCGAAAAGGTCATTATTCATGTTGCATAATTGGCTTAAGGCAGTCCACTGACCATACAGAAGGTCACGCAACTGGGAGCAACCACAAAGAAGATCATCGCACCACTTGCAATGTACTGTTTGTGTAAGTTGGACAGACACATCAGTGTTTCATACAGTGGATGGTACTGAGGGGAGGACAGCTCATAATAATAGATGGAACGGAGCCAATGGAAAGGCATCAAACATATGGAAACCATGTGTTCGATGTATTTGATACCATTCCACTGACTCTGCTCCAACCCTTACCACAAGCGCGTTCTCCCCAATTAACGTGCCACCAACCTTCCGGAGTTTCATAATCCAGAAAAGCAACACCAATCCATATTCTAGAGTACTTGGGTTGGTTGGACTAGGCTACAGTATGTGATCAACACACCTTAAAGTACTCAGGTTGTGGAAAGCCCTGCAGAGCTAAGCCCACCCAACCTGGCCAAGTAAAAAGCAGCAGCTGTCTGATTGTAACCACCAGCTGCTGCAGAGAACATTGGAGAAGCTAGACATCAGTATGAGTTAGTGTTCAAGGCTCCACCATATCTAACAGTGTGTTGTTCCATGTGTACAGCATCTCTAGACACTTGATGCACATCTCACTCCACTCCATTCAACCCATGTACATGCTCACTCCACTCCATTCCAACCCATGTACATGCTCACTCCACTCCATCCAACCCATGTACATGCTCACTCCACTCCATCCAACCCATGTACATGCTCACTCCACTCCATCCAACCCATGTACATGCTCACTCCACTCCATCCATCCAACCCATGTACATGCTCACTCCACTCCATCCAACCCATGTACATGCTCACTCCACTCCATCAACCATGTACATGCTCATCCACTCCATTCAACCCATGTACATGCCACTCCATCCAACCCATGTACATGCTCACTCCACTCCACATCCAACCCATGTACATGCTCACTCCACTCCATCCAACCCATGTACATGCTCACTCCACTCCATCCAACCCATGTACATGCTCACTCCACTCCACTCCATCCAACCCATGTACATGCTCACTCCACTCCATCCAACCCATGTACATGCTCACTCCACTCCATCCAACCCATGTAAATGATCACTCCACTCCATCCAACCCATGTACATGCTCACTCCACCCATCCAACCCATGTACATGCTCACTCCCTCCATCCAACCCATGTACATGCTCACTCCACTCCATCCAACCCATGTACATGCTCACTCCACTCCATTCAACCCATGTACATGCTCACTCCACTCCATTCAACCCATGTACATGCTCACTCCACTCCATCCAACCCATGTACATGCTCACTCCACTCCATCAACCCATGTACATGCTCACTCCACTCCATCCAACCCATGTACATGCTCACTCCATGCTCCATCCAACCCATGTACATGCTCACTCCACTCCATCCAACCCATGTACATGCTCACTCCACTCCATCCAACCCATGTACATGCTCACTCCACTCCATCCAACCCATGTACATGCTCACTCCACTCCATCCAACCCATGTACATGCTCACTCCACTCCATCCAACCCATGTACATGCTCACTCCACTCCATCCAACCCATGTACATGCTCACTCCACTCCATCCAACCCATGTACATGCTCACTCCACTCCATCCAACCCATGTACATGCTCACTCCACTCCATCCAACCCATGTACATGCTCACTCCACTCCATCCAACCCATGTACATGCTCACTCCACTCCATCCAACCCATGTACATGCTCACTCCACTCCATCCAACCCATGTACATGCTCACTCCACTCCATCCAACCCATGTACATGCTCACTCCACTCCATTCAACCCATGTACATGCTCACTCCACTCCATTCAACCCATGTACATGCTCACTCCACTCCATCCAACCCATGTACATGCTCACTCCACTCCATCCAACCCATGTACATGCTCACTCCACTCCATCCAACCCATGTACATGCTCACTCCACTCCATCCAACCCATGTACATGCTCACTCCCTCCATCCAACCCATGTACATGCTCACTCCACTCCATCCAACCCATGTACATGCTCACTCCACTCCACTCAACCCATGTACATGCTCACTCCACTCCATCCAACCCATGTACATGCTCACTCCACTCCACTCAACCATGTACATGCTCACTCCACTCCATCCAACCCATCCACAAAGACACACAAATCTACTTCCTAAACTTTCCTTCACCTCTTCCTCTTAGGCTTTGTCTTGATGCCTTTCCTAATATTACAGTATGTGCTAGCCTATGTGTACACTCCATCAGCCTTGACTTTATGCAGGAAATCTCCATAATGATAAATGAGTCTGGTTTCAGGAAGCTGTAGGCATGGCATGTTTCAGACAGGCACAGTGTGACCAGTCTCATCTGACCTTTACAGATACCAGGACTGGGAGACACACTGATGACGAGAGACCCTCCTGGACAGCTGCTGTGCTGTACTGTCAGCAGATGAAAGGTCTTGGCTCTTTACAGTCGGACTGAACTGCAGTGTGTTTGAGGTTACCTGAGGCTCAAAGCTAAGGAGTCTGCGTAGAAAAGTGATCAGTGAAATGGGAATGGGCTGTATTATGATATAGACTTGATTTGTAATATGTTAAACGATATAACTTCCAGAAAGGATTTTCTAGGCAGAAAATCATCAGGAATGAAATAAAGTACCGTTTCAATCCAGACATTTGCTAAGATGCGAATCACCTACAGCATGAAATAGCACCCTCTTCACAACAACAACAAAAACAATTTGTTTCCTGCTACTAAACCTAGATGCATGTAATGGAGACTTCCTAACAGATTCCTTGTTATCTTCTGTAATAGATGAGGTCTAATAGATCAGCTGGCCCAAGCATCCATCCATCCCTTTGTTACTGTTCTGCTTGGAAAAGACTCTGCTCAGACAGACACCATGTGCTTGTCAACCTCAGCATGCTGAACAACAGAGGCAGAGCCCTCCAACCTCCCCACCCTCCTGTTGGCATTGAATAAACAACAGGGTAAACAGCAACGGAGAGAAAGATGAATGGTGCTGTCCTGCAACCAACCCTTCAGAATCTTAAACAACTGGGCCCAAAGATAGGCTACAGCCCTACGCCACTGACTGAGCAAGACAGAGTGACAGAATAGAATTGGACCGACAGGGCACAGAATAAATCCACTCCCCTGACTGGCTGTCACACAAACGGACAGAGAACAGTGAAGGAGGGCTTTTCATTTCCCATTCATTTATTACAGGTTTGGATAATGAGCATGGCTAGTTACATACAGCCTGCTGAAGACTAATAATTAAGTCAAGTGAGACCAAATAAGCTCAAGGAACTATAGATGCCACAGTCAAGTTCTGGCCTAAAGACGTAAGCCTCCTCTTCAGTCTCCTTGGTCCTCTCGCCCGACACTACACGTCTCCATTAGACCAGACCTGTCCTGGCCTCTCACCATCCCTACTGATCATGCAACTGGGAGTAACCACTAAGAAGATCATCACTGCATAAGCAATTGTTAATTAATCGGGTATGTTTCTCCATGGAAATGTTGAACTATCTTGTTTCTATCTCTTTATCGCTCTCTCTTTCTATCTCACACACAAACACATTCTCTCTCACACACACACTCATCAATAAATCAACCAATCAAAAGACTTGAGGATAGCAAGAAAAAATGGCAAGGTAAGAGGAAATATGTGAAAGAGCGGCTAGACTGCAGAATTCCAAATGAGCTGACCGATGAGGTGCCCCTCTGCAATATCATTGAGCTCTGCCTCTGTAACAGGGCCATTGTCATTTTCCCTCTCTCTCTCTCTCTCTCTCTCTCTCTCTCTCTACAAATGGCTCTCTCTCTCACAAGATAAAATCCCTTTCTCCCTCTCAAATCTGTCTCTGTCTCCCTTTTGTCTCCTTTTCTGTCTCTCTCTCCCTCTCGCTATCTCTCTCTCTCACTTTCTCTGTGTGTGTGCATGTGTGTCAGTGTGTTTGCGTGCATGCCTGTGTGTACAATACCATATTTATTATTCAGGAAGAGAGGTGAGAGGAGGTCAGAGAAGTCTGGTAAAGAGGGAAACGTCTTACTGAGCACAGATCATGTTCTGGGGGGAGAGATATCTGACTGAGCACAGATCATGTTCTGGGGGGAGAGATATCTGACTGAACACAGATCATGTTCTGGGGGAGAGATATCTGACTGAGCACAGATCATGTTCTGGGGGAGAGATATCTGACTGAGCACAGATCATGTTCTGGGGGAGAGATATCTGACTGAGCACAGATCATGTTCTGGGGGAGATATCTGACTGAGCACAGATCATGTTCTGGGGGAGATATCTGACTGAGCACAGATCATGTTCTGGGGGAGATATCTGACTGAGCACAGATCATGTTCTGGGGGAGATATCTGACTGAGCACAGATCATGTTCTGGGGGACAGAAACACATGTTCTGGGGGAGATATCTGACTGAGCACAGATCATGTTCTGGGGGAGAGATATCTGACTGAGCACAGATCATGTTCTGGGGGAGAGATATCTGACTGAGCACAGATCATGTTCTGGGGGACCATCTGACTGAGCACAGATCATGTTCTGGGGGAGAGATATCTGACTGAACACAGATCATGTTCTGGGGGAGAGATATCTGACTGACTGCACAGATCATGTTCTGGGGGAGAGAATGAGCTGAGCACAGGTCATGTTCTGGGGGAGGAGCTTACTGAGCACAGGTCATGTTCTGGGGGAGATCTTACTGAGCACAGGTCTGTTCTGGGGGAGACATCTTACTGAGCACAGGTCATGTTCTGGGGGAGAGAGATCTTACTGAGCACAGGTCATGTTCTGGGGGAGACATCTGACTGAGCACAGGTCATGTTCTGGGGGAGAGATATCTGACTGAACACAGGTCATGTTCTGGGGGAGAGATATCTGACTGAACATGGGTCATGTTCTGGGGAGAGAGATCTTACTGAGCACAGGTCATGTTCTGGGGGAGAGAGAGATCTTACTGAGCACAGGTCATGTTCTGGGGGAGACATCTGACTGAGCACAGGTCATGTTCTGGGGGAGAGATATCTGACTGAACACAGGTCATGTTCTGGGGGAGATATCTGACTGAGCACAGGTCATGTTCTGGGGGAGGGAATCTGTCTGAACACAGGTCATGTTCTGGGGAGAGAGATATCTGACTGAACACAGGTCATGTTCTGGGGGAGAGATATCTGACTGAACACAGGTCATGTTCTGGGGGAGACATCTGACTGAGCACAGGTCATGTTCTGGGGGAGATATCTGACTGAGCACAGGTCATGTTCTGGGGGAGACATCTGACTGAGCACAGGTCATGTTCTGGGGGAGATATCTGACTGAGCACAGGTCATGTTCTGGGGGAGATATCTGACTGAGCACAGCTCATGTTCTGGGGGAGAGATATCTTACTGAACACAGGTCATGTTCTGGGGGAGATATCTGACTGAGCACAGGTCATGTTCTGGGGGAGATATCTTACTGAACACAGGTCATGTTCTGGGGGAGATATCTGACTGAGCACAGATCATGTTCTGGGGGAGAGATATCTGACTGAGCACAGGTCATGTTCTGGGGGAGATATCTGACTGAGCACAGGTCATGTTCTGGGGGAGACATCTGACTGAGCACAAGTCATGTTCTGGGGGAGAGATATCTGACTGAGCACAGGTCATGTTCTGGGGGAGATATCTGACTGAGCACAGGTCATGTTCTGGGGGAGAGAGATCTTACTGAGCACAGGTCATGTTCTGGGGGAGAGAGATCTTACTGAGCACAGGTCATGTCTGGGGGAGAGAGATCTTACTGAGCACAGGTCATGTTCTGGGGGAGAGAGATCTTACTGAGCACAGGTCATGTTATGGGGGAGAGAGATCTTACTGAGCACAGGTCATGTTCTGGGGGAGAGATCTTACTGAGCACAGGTCATGTTCTGGGGGAGAGAGATCTTACTGAGCACAGGTCATGTTCTGGGGGAGAGAGATCTTACTGAGCACAGGTCATGTTCTGGGGGAGAGAGATCTTACTGAGCACAGGTCATGTTATGGGGGAGAGAGATCTTACTGAGCACAGGTCATGTTCTGGGGGAGAGAGATCTTACTGAGCACAGGTCATGTTCTGGGTGGGAGAGAGATCTGACTGAGCACAGGTCATGTTCTGGGGGAGAGAGATCTTACTGAGCACAGGTCATGTTACTTACTGAGCACAGGTCATGTCCTGGGGGGAGAGAGATCTTACTGGATGGTCATGTTCTGGGGGAGAGAGATCTTACTGAGCACAGGTCATGTCCTGGGGGAGAGAGATCTTACTGAGCACAGGTCATGTTCTGGGGGAGAGAGATCTTACTGAGCACAGGTCATGTTCTGGGGGAGAGAGATCTTACTGAGCACAGGTTATGTTCTGGGTGGGAGAGATATCTGACTGAGCACAGGTCATGTTCTGGGGGAGAGATCTTACTGAGCACAGGTCATGTTCTGTGGGAGAGAGATCTTACTGAGCACAGGTCATGTTCTGGGGGAGAGATCTTACTGAGCACAGGTCATGTTCTGGGGGAGAGAGATCTTACTGAGCACAGGTCATGTTCTGGGGGAGAGAGATCTTACTGAGCACAGGTCATGTTCTGGGGGAGACATCTTACTGAGCACAGGTCATGTTCTGGGGGAGAGAGAGCTACTGAACACAGGTCATGTTCTGGGGGAGAGAGATCTAAGCACAGGTCATGTTCTGGGGGAGAGAGATCTTACTGAGCACAGGTCATGTTCTGGGGGAGAGAATTCCTACTGAGCACAGGTCATGTTCTGGGGGAGAGACATCTTACTGAGCACAGATCATGTTCTGGGAGAGAGAGATCTTACTGAGCACAGGTCATGTTCTGGGGGAGAGAGATCTTACTGAGCACAGATCCTGTTCTGGGAGAGAGAGATCTGTGAGCACAGGTCATGTTATGGGGGAGAGATTCTTACTGAGCACAGGTCATGTTATGGGGGAGAGAGATCTTACTGAGCACAGGTCATGTTATGAGGAGAGAGATCTTACTGAGCACAGGTCATGTTATGGGGGAGAGAGATCTTACTGAGCACAGGTCATGTTATGGGGGTAGAGAGATCTTACTGAGCACAGGTCATGTTATGGGGGAGAGAGATCTTACTGAGCACAGGTCATGTTCTGGGAGAGAGAGATCTTACTGAGCACAGGTCATGTTATGGGGGAGAGAGATCTTACTGAGCACAGGTCATGTTATGGGGGAGAGAGATCTTACTGAGCACAGGTCATGTTCTGGGGGAGAGAGATCTTACTGAGCACAGGTCATGTTCTGGGGGGGGGAGGGACAGAGAGGAGATACACACACTGGGTGGTGGAATGTACTATACTTACTGAGGGTTAGCCATGTTGGTGGATGGTGATGGCGATGGAGAGAGGAAGAGGAGGAGGCTATGATCTTCACTCAGTTCTCAGTCAGGCTATGCCTCTCTTCTGAGTTCACCACACCAGATAGACTCTGCTGGACTCATGTTGAACCTGGGGATTGAATTAAATATCAATTACACCTGACATGTACTACAACCATATTACATCCGTATTACACTAAGATGTTCATGAGTTCAGCAAAACATTGTATACTGGCACCAGAAACAGTATGGGGATACTGAGACAATAAAGAACTATAATTGTAGCTTGAAGAGTAACCTTCAAAGTAAAAGATGATTCATTCTATGTCTATGGTAAGAGCACATCACCTGCATGTCTGCTGGATAATACTCCTAAAGAGCTGCTCTCACCATAGAATGAGTCCATTGTTGAGTTACTGCTGGGAAAATCCATTACGCTTGACACAGGACATGCATGAGTGAAAACCTACCCAGGTGCTTGGTCTTTATTTAGATATGATTGATGACAGACAGTGACACATTATTATGGCAGTCCCCCGAGAGTATGGTAGGCTATGTATGAGTCATTCAATAACACTTTAAACGCAAGACATACACTACAGTACCAATACTTTAAATGGAGAAGATGTGAGAGACATTACAGGTCAAATCTTTCTGTGTTGCCCATCATTACATTTCAGATGGTGCTGGTGAGAAGGTATATTGAGAGACTTCTACTAAAGACTACAACAACTGGAGGTTGTTAGCACATCCCAACTTACTGTATAAAGGGTTATGTTAAGCAAATTCTCTTGAATACCCTTTTTTCGACCATGGTGTTTGAATGGTGAGAGTTCATAGAATGTGCTTTGCCTGATCAGCACAAAATATCAAGTAGAGGCCTGTCCACTGGTCTCTGCATGACCTTAATAAACTACAGGAGCCTATCAGTTCAGATCCATCTCGCCTCTAATCTACTTACTACATAGTGCACTACATTTAAGTGAGCCTATGTAGGCCATTTGGAACATGCGCTGGGTCTCACACAGTTCATTGAATAGTAAAGTAGGCTAACGGACCCCTTACTTCATAACTGAGGTTTCTTCACACTTACTTCATTTTACAAGGCTTTTCTGTAGTATTGCATAAAATTCAAAGCACAACTCAGCCCCATATCCAAAAACCAAACTGACAGGTAGCTTGACATGCAAATGTTTGCCTCCCTGTTCAGGAAATAATAATAATGTAACCCTACTGGAAAGTGTAATTGAAACGGACTAAACCAAGCATTAATCCACGTTAGGACTATACTTCGTCGCTGTAGTACCTGAATATAGAAGCAGAGACTCGAGAGACTATAGTAGCCTAGTGCGTAAAGCGGGGGTGGTCCCCGTTGGAGGCTACACCGAGGGAGTGCCCCGGCAATGTACAACTAATCTATTATTCAGTTTTCAACCAAAGAAGAACCTTCCTACCTGTCTTGATTTACATTGTTGACAGTCTAATAGAGCCTCCCGTTGGCCGCGTGCTCGTGATAATGTCTCCCTCTGTGATGATCAGCACGAGTGAGGCTCGTGCTCCAAACTCGTGGCAATGTGTAGGCTGCTGCCTTCCTTAGCACTTTTACATTGGACAAGCACCCTGCTGCTGCTGCTTAGAATCCTTTGCAAAACGAAAAGACTGGAGCCGAAATGCAAGCACCATCGTCGTTCAGCAAGATTATCTTAAGTGTCCCTGACTGACCACCAAATAACCAGCATCATTGGAGAGTGGAGGAAGAAAGGTCAGAACGTTGTGTGTGTTGTTGGCTGCACCGCTCCAAAATTGCTAGTGAGGGTTGAGGGCTTCCCCCGCGATCGCAGAAGGGACTCCTTGCTGCCGAATATAGACCTCTTCCACAAGGAGCTGTCTAGGTGCTGAAAACGTGATTAACCTCCGGTTTCTCTAGTGCCGCGCTGTGATGCCTGGCTCTCTCCCTTTCAAAAC
This sequence comes from Oncorhynchus tshawytscha, assembly GCF_018296145.1. NCBI lineage: Eukaryota > Metazoa > Chordata > Actinopteri > Salmoniformes > Salmonidae > Oncorhynchus > Oncorhynchus tshawytscha. Next base: position 39,130 of record NW_024608269.1, on the reverse strand, counting down.
CGAGAATAGTAGCATAATCCCCGCGAAACAACGTCAAAAACCATGCCGTTTATTTTCTTGCCGAATAGGGGCAGTATCGAAGCTATAACATTGTAATTGCTTTGCTTCGGTCACGAATCACATGTTTGCTCTCTGTTGATTCTAGTTCCAAATCCTGATAACCGAATGAAAACTGAAGTACAGTCACCTCACTTGATTTGTAGGCCTATAGCTTTATGCTCGAGCTGCCTTTCTCCATGTCCATAGGCTTTACGTTTTTATCGTTTCACAAATTCAAGATACTATGGGAATATAAATGATCTTTCTACCAATTGGCTTAACAGTTTGTCATTCACCAGGAATAGCCAGTCGATGGTTAGAGCGCACATCAATCAATCTCATAGCGTCTTCGCAGCCTTATATCAAACACGCCTGCTTGTCAAGGTTAGGCTTTCGGAAATGGTCGATTAGAAATAATTGTAGTCTATGATAGAGCAATTCTGAACAATTAGGCCTGTTATATAAGAAAACATATATGTAAATGGCAGGTTTTACTATTCTGTTATTCTTTCATTTAAATGTTAATATGAGTACATTGGTTGTAGAATATGATATTGGAAGATATTCTGAAAATAATTAGATGAACATTTTTTTTCTCCATTATGATAAATCAGGATACCTAAACCTAGAGAAAGCCAGAGAGTGAGGAGACATTTCAATGTCAGTCATTTATTTAAATGTATTGAATTTGAAATAAATCAAACATATTTGGCACACATAGTTGAAAAGTGCTTGTAACCTTAAACATTTTGCTCATCATATTAATTCCAGGGAAAACGATTTAAAGAACCATTTTAAAATAATCCCATTAGCTCTACACAGAATGGTTGTGTGGTAACATTACTGTGTTGTCTAATGAACATAATGAAAGTGTATAAGGTAACAAAGATGCATGTTCCTAAAATATGTCTGCTACAGATGAAAACCTCTTACATTTTTGGGAAAAGGGTCACAGAAAACTAACAGTGATCTTACATTTACTATACTGAAAAGTTATACCTTAAAATAGCTTATTCTAAATTAAAAAATGATGCAATCAAAACCATTTAGCCAAACATATAGGTTGGTCAAAATTGCACATTCATCTCCAAATAACTGTTTTGAACTTCCTAAACATTTCTCATGTGTTCATACCTTCATACCTATTTTCAGAACATCTACCTCATACCTTCATAAACAAAACAAATACTGTCATCAGGAATGTCTTCAGAATTATAATATGTTCGGAAATTCAATGAATGAAGCAGAATATTGTACAGAATCCCAACTACAAAACTGTTTGTACATGGTATGTTTATCACACAATCATATAATGGCTGGAATACCCTGTTTGGGAGTGGAACATGTAAAATAACACATTTTAAAACCACCAGTTCCAATGAAGCAACAAATATGAAGACAAGACAGTATGAACAGACACAGAAAGATTTTGTCTAAACCACAGAATACATTTGAGTAAATAGAAGCTAGAGGCAATTCCACAATAACAGCAAAACCCTCATTCTGTTACCAAACACTTCATCTTTTAAAAAAATATATGTTTTTTTTAAACTAGGCACGTCAGTTAAGAACAAATTCTTATTTACAATGACGGCCTACTGTCTTGTTCAGGGGCAGAACGACAGATTTTTACCTTGTCAGCTCAGGGATTCGATCTAGCAATCTTTTGGTTACTGGCCCAACGCTCTAACCACTAGGCTACCTGCCGCCCCACTTTTCACTGTTCTGTTCTTCAAGTAAATGTCTTTATAAAAGTCATCCTTATGCATAGAGTTGTATGGTTGGTTTAACTTTGCAATCATTGCTTTCTGTTTGACGTGAAAATCAAGAGTCTCAGCCTCACTCTGTTATCGTGGAATTGCCCAGTGTGTGAAATAGTCCTATAAAGGTAGTAGGAATAGGCCTTGATATAATTGCATTTCAAAAAGGGTTTCTCCATATCTAACACTAAAAGAGGGGCATGTGTCAAAGCAGATACAGGAGAAAACATTGAAATCAAGACAAACTGATATTTTCTCAAAGGTTCAAAACATGTTACTTTCCTTTATCTTCTTAACTAAAAAGTGCCTGATCGGTAATCTCAACAATTATTTATAATGATTCATAACAATTATATTTGTTAATTGGACATCAAGTGTCAGTAACTTTTCACTATAAGGTGTAAGAAACCATCTGGTCAAGATTAGTTAGTTAGTTTCAGTTCTTTGTTTTGAATATGAGCGTAACATTTGGTGAGTAATTCAGGATAATATATATGTGTTTTAAATGGGGAAGTCCACTGTATTATTTTGTAACAGAGGACTGAGATGAATGGACAGTATTTTCTTCTCTGATTCCCATCAGCACCTTGTTAAACTCACTAACATATCAGCAATATTTCCTATTCAAGTTTCAAACTGATCAATGCAGGATCAAGTAACTATTTGCCTCTATTGCAGCAGATAAAACATTGCATTTCCCTTCCAAAGTTGACAAAGTTAAAACTTTACATTGGGAAAAGTTGAACACAACAAAAAGAAAGACATGTACATGTTGTAAGCCACTTCAAACAGCATCACATACCACCATGGCTGAGAGAGAAGATTCTACAACCAAAATGTTGTTGATCCTGATTGTTACGTGCACAGACAGTCTTCTGAACGAGACACCAGGGTTGTATTCATTAGGGCACACCGTTTCAAAACGGGTGTTTCTTATTGGACCAGTTAAGATAGTACCTCTCTGCTTCTTCTGGTTTTCTTCTGTTTCGTACCTAATCAATAGGAACCTGAAGTGAACAAACTGTAGTTTGAATGTAAATATGACCATCGACCCCTCAACCAAGGTGAACTAGGGTCATAACAGTGGTGTATCCATGCTGCAGACTGTCTGTATCCGTGTCACACAGAGTATAGTCCTCCTTCACGATACGATCACACCCAATCTCCCCGTTACCAAAGAAGCCAAACAGTGGGATGTTGGGGAACACCTTGCGGAAGGTGTCAGCCTCCACGTTACGTTGGTTGTTGTAATAGTTGTGTCCGCGGCCCACGCAGGCAAACATGAAGCCCAGGGTGTTCCTCTCTGGGAGGTTGGCGGCTTTCAGTCTCCGTATGGTGGCCTCGGCTGCCTTGGGGCTGCTCACGTCCTGCTCCAGGAGAACACTGGCCCCCTGGATCCTTGGACCGCTCAGAGCCAGACCCACCACGCCGTACGACCCCTGGCCACAGCTACAGAGAAAGACAGACCACTGTCACATAACTATATAGTAATACTATAAGCTAAACCCTAACCCCGGGACCACTCAGGGCCAGACCTACACCACGGCACCAGCCCCAGCAACAGTTACAGAGAACGATCGCGGGACAGACAAAAACAAAGTCACAGCTGCATAGTAAGAGTAGGGATTCCCAAACTTTTCATGTCAGGGCCCTCTGAATATGATGAGCTCCAGCTGAGGACCCCCACTACCTTAAAAAATATGTTGTTTTGCCGCTTGGTAGATTACTAGGAGGTCGCAATAAATAAGACCCCAGACCCATGTTTGAGAACTCCTGACCCTTCTCAGCATTGAAAAGAACAGTACATGTTACAGATCACTCAGGTACTCACCACTCTCTTTCAGGGGAGAAGACATTCTCCACATGGCCCCCAGCGATGAGAGCCTTGCTGCGTGCCAAAGGCTCCAGGACCTGGTTAAGGAAGCGGGCTGCTCCGGGTTTGTAGGCCTCATAGCCAAAGAGAAGCACCACGCGCAGATCAGGGTTATTCACCAGCCCTGAGGGGACAGGACGACAACAGAGAGGGGTCAGAAATGGAATCATATTATGGTGGACGGTTGGCTAAAGCCAAGGATGTGTTTAGCACACTGTAGAAATCTCTTTTCTGTAAATATTGGTATTTATCACACACTCATATACTAATCCTAGTATCAACTTTACACTGCAGGGTTTGTATTGGGCTAGAACAAGACCGGCACTGACCAGCTTAATGGTTGACTGTGGTACCCCTATGTGGGAGAGCGGAGAAAGGTATATTTCTGAACTGGTCATTGTCATGATGCTGGCCTGGGCTAGGTTTATGACAGTCATAAATACCTTTCCCCCCCTCTTCCTCTCTCTACCCTACTGATGTGACTATTGAACATCCCTTGGTTAGAATAGAAATTCTGGGAACATCAGCAGGTGGGAGGAAATTAACCATATTTTGGTTATCCAACCAGTTGAACATATGCGTTGGTACTTTATGAATATGATGTCAGTTCAGTTGTCATCTGAGACATTCTCATCAATGATAGGATGACATAAACGGTACAGTGGAAAGACTACACATTATAGTTATCAGGTTCACATGGAATTGTTGTGCAATTTAAATGTTTGAATATTAAATTATTTGTGAGGGGATGAAATGTGATTTTAGCTTCTAAAATGTGACAATTAGGTTTTCATGAGAGAATTAGGCCCGACTCAGTGGCCCGCCCACGTGAAGAGACATTGGCGATAAACTATGAAACACGCCCTCCTCTCCCTTCCTATATAAAGCCTTGACGACAATATAACTTCCTGTTCCGGGTACATTAGGATGACGATCCGATGTCAGAAGGGTTCAGATAACTACAGAACGAAGCCAACCTCAGCGTGAACTTTGGTTGCGAATGGTATGAACTTTGAACTCTCTTATTCGCTACAGAAGTGATACCACCTATCCGTTGAGTTAGCAACAGCAGCTGCAAACGTGGGCTAGGAAAGAACAGACAGAGTATCTCGTCTACCACACAACGACGTTACTACAACGTATCCAATTTACCACCAGAGACATTCATCCGAGGACAGGAAGATCTCTGTTGGCCAACACGACCAGCATCTACGACCAACATACCGAAGCACAGCTCAGAGTAAATATTTATTGCATTTCCCTTTTCCAAATGGGCGGTAATTTAGAATGCATAAGATTCTGTATTTACGATAGAGTAGCTGTCTACGGCCCGATAGAGACATTACTTCTCCCTTTGTTCTTCAGTCTTCCCGCTCTTTCACTCAAACCCAACCCACTTTTTTGTGTAACCAGCTGTCATATCTGTTTCGTACGCTAGGGACGTTTTCCTTTATTACATCATTTGTAATCAAGGTATGATTAATTCTGTGTATATGTAATTGTGTGATTAGTTATGTATTTAGTAAATAAATAATTAAACCCAATTTTGTATTGCTGATTCAACTTGTTAGCCAGGGTTCGTGAAGATAACCAAGAATTTACAACTTTCAGATGAGACTGAATAAGGCGACGATTAAATATTGACTGCTATTGATGTAAAATATTACTAGGTCTTTAAGAGTTTATTCGGAAGATAACTGCTCTATAAATATTATTTTGTGGTGCCCCGACTTTCTAGTTAATTACATTTACATGATTAGCTCAATCAGGTAATATTAATTACAGAGAAAGGATTATATAGAATAGCATGTCATATCACTTAATCCGGCACACTCAAAGACACGACATCATCATAACTTCAACTCCCAGTCGGTCTCAGCAACCTGCTTCCTCCAGGTGTGACTCTGAGATGGTGCGTTTGCAGAAGTGAAAGGGGCGGATGTCCACTCCCTCCATCCTAGGGAACATGATAGCGTAGCCAGCTTCTCCTTCTTGGAACTCCTTCGGTGGACCCGAGTGGGAGCCACTGGGAGTTACTGTGGGGGAAGATGAAGAGAGACTCAGAGCAACTCTTGGGAGGACATTGGAAGTTTGCTTTAAAAAAATCTACATTTTGGCAAATGCCTTCTTCAGGGTTACTGTGGGAAAAGGCAAAGGACAAATCATACTGTCAACCAATGTCCTTTTCCTTATATTGGTAAATGTATGATGTATATTTAAAGTAGTTAGCTAGCTAACAGTAATTGCATTTTAACATATTGCATGGTGTTCCACTTCCCTGGTTCTCTAAGCACTCAATGTATGTGACATAACACTATTTAACACATAACAAATCAATATTACCTAGCTAGATTTTCAGTTCGCGAACAAAGACACTATCTGCATACTTGGTTGATGGAGTGTCACTTCTCTCCAGCTTAGTGATTATATAGAGGAATACAGAGCACAGATCCTGTTGTCAGTCCTGGAATACTAGGGTATCTATCAACATATCTAGTCGCCATGCTTCTCTTCCCAGCTCCAAAGCAGAGCACCCTATGTTAATAAGGCAGGGGGAGATTAATGTGGACCATCCCCTGTTGACAGGTGACCCATTCCTCTGTGATACGCTTAAGTGAGCTGGTTAACATTCAAAAACTGGTAGATGAGAATGCACAACACGCATCAAAGAGGAAAGGACCTGAATGTCATGTACTGGCAGCAGCCTGTGTCATGAATTATGGCACAAGAGCTAGCTATCAGTGGTTAGTGTTGTAGGAATTATGTGTTATAACATATTATAACACATGGAATAGTTACCACACAGTGTTCTGGTCATTAGGAAGGGAAATATGAAAATACTGTGGTTCTTACAAACAACACCAGGCGTGGCGATGGCCATGATGTCACATCCATTGGGGAACAGCCTGTTCAGTTCCTCCACTGAGTCTGGACTGTGGTGGGTCTTGCGTGCTGCAAGAGGGGATACAGGTTAGAACATGCCTTACATTTAGATTGTTACTGACTGGGACTCTAATATAAGCAGCAGGTTTCACAACTTAGCCTTCAACTTTTAATAACTTACCACATGTTTAGTAACAAAACTAAATGGAAGTTAGCTAGTAGATAAGAGGCCACAGTACTTTTTACTTCTCGGCCCAGCATTATTAGTGTGCTTTACTACAGAGTAGTAAATGTACATGTTACGTCTTACCCTTTTTCTGTTTGTAGGAAGAGTCTTGTCCACTGAAGGTCTCGCTGTCCACCATAACCAAGACTGTTTTGGGTAGCAGGTATACATTCTGCAAACATTAAGAGAGAGGTGTTTCTACAGTTTTCAATAATGTCAGACTCCACATAGTCTTCCACTGTAGGAGCCAGGCTATAACTTTACTGTGTTCTACTAGCCTACTTGTAGGGCTGTTGCAACAGCATACAGATAGAAATGCATTTATGTCGAACAAGCATGCCTCTGGCTAATCTCAGTTAACCCAGAACTAAAGTCTTGTGTAATTGGTCAGATGCTCAATTAAGTTCTGGGTCTGTACATGTTAAGAGATGAGATGCTAAATGAGGAGTGGAACCGGATTGAAGAGATCCACTCTTTGCAAGTTATGGGTAAATGTATGGGCCAGATGTCCCCTCCCCTTCCAAAATTAGAAAATATGGTAACACCTGCGAAATCTTGATTTGTCCAAATATAAAACCAGTGACTAAAAACTGGAACTACTTCTGCTCGTTATCAATCAGCGCTCATAGTATAAAGACAGATCTACGGTACCATTTATGTTTGTCGTCTGTTCACAAGATACTACTCTCTGGCATGTAATCATGTCAGCTCTATTCATGACACTTCTGTCAACAATTCATGAACGTTCTCCTGAAAGAGACCCTGTTGTAATTTATTGTGTTTTCAGTAGTCAAACTGACCTCCACTTCTTCTGCCAGGCTGTGGCAGAGAGCATGGCCGTCATAGTTGGACGGTCCAGAGGCAGACACCCACGTCAACTTCTGCTGGACCCTCAGTACTCTCCGTGCACAGTTCATCCACAGTCTGCAAACACTGCACAATAAGGAAGACAGTCGTCGTTAGCTCTCACTCATCCTGGCATGGCAAGGAAGTTGTTTAAAAAACATGATACCTACGACCAGTCTGGGGATAACTTGCTAACGTTAGCTAGATTCCAAGCATTTCTTAGCTAGCTAATTTAGCTGTCAAACACTAATCTGTAATACAAGATTATTACTAAAATACTGTTGTGCTACCTGTTAGCTAGCTAACGTATGCTAGTTTCACATGGCAAGCAAAACGTATACAGCTAACAGATACATTTAGTGTAGATTGCTAGTTAGCTACATATATTCAGTTCCAGTCCTGTTTAGAACTTGAAACGTGCATTGCCATTGTTGATAAAAACCAGGTGCTCGCTAACGTTAGCTAGCTAGCTGACTGTGGCTAATCGGTCAGTGTTATCCGGAATCCTTGGCTACCTAAAGTTAGCTAGCTAGCTAGTCACTTACCAAGCAATTTGGAGCAGGGATTTGGTTGGTACAAACGTCAAAATTCTCTCCACTACTTCTGCCACATTACTGAGAATGTATTCTGCCGTGCATTCATCTGAAACGCCAGAAAAGTCTGTATTTCCATCCATATTTCCTTCGCAAGATCTTGGCAGCTAGCTACGGATTTGTCTTTTGACCTTTCACTAATGCAAATTGCATAGCTAAATATCGAAAGCACTAATACACTATTACTGCCACCTAGTGGCGAGTACACTTTATCTGCCTAGTATGTATAAATCAAATCAAACGTTATTTGTCCATGCGCCGAATACAACAAGTGTAGACCTTACAGTGAAATGCTTAAGTACAAGCCCTTAAACTACAATGATTAGATGTTCAGGAGTCTTATGGCTTGAGGGTAGAAGCTGTTTAGAAGCCTCTTGGACCTAGACTTGGCCCTCCGGTACCGCTTGCTGTGCGGTAGCAGAAAGAACAGTCTATGACTGGTGTGGCTGGAGTCTTTGACAATTTTTAGAGCCTTCCTCTGACACAACCTGGTATAGATGTCCTGGATGACAGGGAGCTCGGCCCCGGTGATGTACTGGGTCATACACACTTCCCTCTGTAGTGCCTTGCGGTTGGAGGCCGAGCAGTTGCCATGCCAGGCAGTGATGCAACCCGTCAGGATGCTCTCGATGGTGCAGCTGTAAAACCTTTTAAGGATCTGAGGACCCATGCCAAATCTTTTCAGTCTCCTGAGTGGGAATAGGTTTTGTCGTGACTGTCTTGGTGTGCTTGGACCATGTTAGTTTGTTGGTGATGTGGACGGCAAAGAACTAGCTCTCAACCTACTCTACTACAGCCCTGTCGATGAGAGTGGGGGCATACTCGGTCCTCCTTTTCCTGGAGTCCACAATCATCTCCTTTGTCTTGATCACGTTGAGGGGGAGGTTGTTGTCCTTTCACCACATATATATATTTTGTGTCATATATTCATAGATTACATTTTCAGTCCATTGGCATTTGAGCAAGAATTATCCTCATAAAAAACATTTTATCACTCCAAATAAAGTTTTTGTAGTTTCTTTATCACTGCAAAATAACACAAAAATAGTAGGCTATGCATGGTCCTGGAAATATCCTATTTTTATATGAAATGGATCGATTCAAGGAGGTACTACCTTGGTTGATTATAAGGATTTTATGCATTGAAAGTAGTATTAGACTGTTTACACATGCAGCCTATTTCAGATTTTTTGGGGCAAAAAAGACCAATTAGTGGAAAAAGAACAGACATGGGATGCCTGTGTAAACACAGACTTGGAGAGTGAGTTAATGATCATTGTGCAGTAGCTTCACACCAACACTAGAGTGTAGTCTTCACAGACTACATCTGCTTCCACTTGTAAAAAATATGAGCCAGATCGTTCTAAATGGCATTTACAAGTCAAATGGATTTCAACAAAATCACAGTTGACTTAGTGGAGACTGGACTACGATTCTAACGGTACCCCTTATCTACAGTGTAACCACTGTAAAGTAATAGCACAGATTACAGATGTCCACATGTTTTCTGAAAGTGACACTTCATAAATGTGATTGTGGGTTTTTATTTATATATTACATTCACATAATAAAAGGAACAAGAGACACCATCAAATCAAACATGTATGATATTTGACAACAAAAAACATTCCTGTGGCAGTGACACCGGACATGAAATGATCTAGGTCGATCTATTTGAGATTAAATGAACATACTGTACCTTCCGCCTCGCTAAACATTGTATCAGTGTACATATTGCACATGCTTACTTTCTTTTAAATATAAGTACTGTATATCACTGAGGCACCAGCACATACATATGAAACATGTACATAAAGAAACATGGACAATAAATAACTAAAAGAACAAGTTACAAAAGCAGAATAAAAAAGTACAAATGTTAAACCTGGGCTTCGGTTATGGCTTAATTGGTCAAGAGTAATCCTGTCCATTATAATAGCTTGAATAAATCACGTGCACATTTTGTCAATAAAATCTCACTTTAACATACAAAAATAAATGGTATATGAGTCAAGTGACTGCTCAGCCATATGTCTGCTTTGCTGTCTAGCTAACATCCAGTTGAAGTCCATTGTGTTTGTTTTCTCAGCCCCTCTGAGAGCTGAGAAAACAGTCAAGCCCCAGAGATCTCCACAAAGAGGGCACGGAGGAGCCCTCCATGGCAACGGCTGGTGAGTGTTGGTGTGATCGTGGTGTAATGCTGGACCAGGTCACAGCAGGTGAGTGTTGGTGTGATCGTGGTGTAATGCTGGACCAGGTCACAGCAGGTGAGTGTTGGTGTGATCGTGGTGTAATGCTGGACCAGGTCACAGCAGGTGAGCGGTGCAGTCTTGCGTGATAATGGACCATGTTGTTGCATGTTATTGAGGTCCGTGGGTGTCTGATCCAACATTTGACACATACCAAAGTTCTCTCATCTCATCATTAGCCTGATAGTGACAATATACAGTACCATTAAATATGTTAAAGTCATCACTATGTGTGCAACATAAAAATGAAGCCTGCAGACTATGTATAATTTTTGACCACAATGAAAATGACTTAACCAAGAGTTTCACAGACCCAATAATATTGAATGAAGATTGTTATAGTTAAAACATTAAAAGGTGGTCCCTGTGTATATCCTTAGTCAACCACAGTCAGTAGATATTGTTATAATGCACACTCATATCAAGCCTTATCATACATTGTGGGTCAGTTTCACAGACCCAGATTATGCCCAGATTTACTCCTGTACAATGGACAATCTTTCAGCCATAGACTTATAGACAGTGATCCAGTTTGTTATCTAAATCAAATTGCTGTTCATGAAATAACAATTCCAGATGTTGGTTAACTAAACTAAAATAGGCCTGCGCTTAAATCCATCTGTGAGTCTGTGAAACCTGCCCTCTTCACCTGCAATGTGAACATGCATTTCATTTCTCTGATGCACCGCATTAACTACAAGTCCAATTATTTCTTCCCAATAAATATTATCCAATATATATATTTTTTTGTCTTTGCCTCACTCTTAGGTTTGTGTCAGAAACACACATTAGCCTATATTTCCATCACAGCATCAGACAAATGTCTATGGCCAATGACATGACAAGACAATAAAGGTATTTTAATTTTGTGCCACAAATGAAAAGTGCCTTTCATTTTTTTCATCCAATTTGAGCACAGTGCTAATTTCACAACACATCCAGCAATAGTTTAATCCTGATTTAACACCACTCTCAGTTCATTGGAAAGAAGACGATTTTTCTCAAGCTGCTGGTACAGAGGGTCTTTGCAGTCAGAAAGCAGGTTAAGAGAAAATAGAATAGAGAGAACAAAGTGTGTTAGTACAGAAAGATAGAGTCTTGTGTCATGCTACAACAGCACACACAACAAATACCATTGTTTTCTACCCTGCCTAAATGATCACATCTATATGCAAACTAAGAAATGGCTCCCTCACCTCAATGTGGAGATGGTGTGACTGTGAAATGACTGAATTATATGTTTACAGAATATCCCCAATGTTACACGTCACTATTATCTTTTGGCTTTGAACATGAAGCAAAGTGTGACCGTCGGGAATGCTGAGGATGCTGAAACAGGTACATTTTCAGTTTCTGATCAATCCATGACAATTACTCGGCTGGTTAAAGAAGATGAAACCATGTCTGAGGTTGGTAGAGAGGTTATGGCCGCAGCCCTCTGCACTTACACAATCCACTGCCTGAGTGGGGTCAAATCCCACCGCACCTCTACACAATATTTTTTATCCATCTCCCTCTTAATTTCTTGCCTATCCCTGTCAATAAACACCTGTATACTTTTTTTTTAAATACACTCTGTGGATGTGCTTTTGTCCAAATGTAAGCACATGTTTTGTTAATACTACTACCATAGTACATAATGCTGTGACAAAATCAAATCAAAAACAAAAAACATACATTTGTGAAGAGGAGCTTTTGGTTTTATTCAAAGCTGCTCAGTAATAAAATAAACAGAGAAACATTTAAAGACAGGAAATGAAATGAAATGAAGGAAATTAAGAAGTACAGAATTGAAGGGTAAGGATGGCTGACATGGATGGATGTAAAGTTTATTTTACAGAAAGCAAAATGAGTCAGGGTTCTATACAAAAGGTGGTCTATAGGATGGCAGCAGCAGCAGAGGCCCAATGTGCAGTGGTGCTGTGGTAGAGAAGAGACGTGGAGACATAGGGGACAGGATGTTGGGCGATACTGCCACATAGTTGTAGTAGAGAGAGGCCTCTCAACCAGCGGGTGGCGTCTGTGATGGTTGTGAGATGATGTAAACAATTTAACTGGAAAAGAATGAGAGGAAAAACAAAACGTGTTGGGGGGACAAATCAAGAAAGACACGTGACTGATATGACATGCAGGATGGAAACCACAGCACACAGAACAGAAAGCAGAGCCAGGTACTCAAAAAGATTGAGAGGTACACTATTCTGGAAGTTCAATTTAGATGTTTCTAAAAGCATGTAAAAACTGATTGTACAATGTACAATGTTAGATTCTGTATAGTTTTCTCAGCCTAACAAAAAAAACCACTAGTTAACTACAAAAGGCAAAAGCTATTTGCTGTTGCATGGCAGAAGCGTAAAGTGAGTCAGATTAGTAGGCACTGAAACTAAAATGTGAGTGGAAAATCCAAACAAATGAAACATACAAAACAATATGCCACTAGAGGGAGTATACAGTAGAAAACAAATTGTGAGTGGGTGAGACCTACGCACAACGCACAAGCAGACACAAGCAGGTGATAGATTACATGGAGGTCATGTCGTTGAGGGCGTGGTCCAGCTCCTCGCTGATGGCCTTGTACTTTAGCTTCTGTGCATACAACTCATCTATTATGGGTGGAGTGGAGGAGGAGGAGAGGTGGAGGAGATGACATCGATGGGGTGATAATGAAGGAGGTTGGGGACAACAACAGAGATGATAGACAGAGCAAAGAAAGGAGGGGAAAAGGTAGGAAAAACAATGGATTGTCAGAGAACAAAAAATAAAATAGAATGTCAAACCAAAAAGAATAAGGGAACAATAGGATGTGCACAGGCCACTAATGCCCTGTTAGATTGTTTAGACCAATCAGGAAATGACTAACTGAAACCTTGATGAAGGCAGCTTGCTGTCAAAATGTTTGTATATAATTAATACATATTACATCGGAGTGGTTTAGTGTGTCGCTGTTTTCTTTTCCAGAAGGAAATGACAACATGGTCTCCAACCAAATTATATAGAGCTCCATTGTGAATGCTTTGTAATTCCACAGCATCACAGTCACACCAACAGCAGCATGAGACATTTCTTTCCCTGGCCTGCACTAGCCTAACAAATACTGACTGTGGATCTGCATAATGTCACCTGTGGCACTGGCCTAGTCTGCCTAGCACAGAACTGACTGTGCAGAATGTAGAACAGTATCTGATGACACCACAGAGGGGGTGATGAAAGGTTTAGACTTGACCACACATGACTCTTTTTAAAATCATTCAAGCTCTGACAAGTTGGTTGTTGATCATTGATAGACAGCTATTTTCAAGTCTTGCCATAGATTTTCAAACCAAAACTGTAACTAGGCCACTCAATGTCATCTTGATAAGCAACTCCAGTGTATATTTGGCCTTCTGTTTCAGATTATTCTTCTGCTGAAAGGTGAATTTGTCTCCCAGGTTTTCCTCTAGGATTTTGCCCTTGCTTTGCTCTATTTTGTTTATTTTTATCCTAAAAATCTCCCAAGTCCTTGCAGATGACAAGCATACCCATAACATGATGCAGACACCACCACGCTTGAAAATATGAAGAGTGGTGCTCAGTGATGTGTTGTATTTGCCCCAAACATAACACTTTGTATTCATGATATAGAGTTAATTTCTTTGTCATATTTTTTGCAGTTTTACTTTAGTGACTTATTGAAAACAGGATGGATTTTTTTGAATATTTTAATTCTGTACAGGCTTCCTTTTTTCACTCTGTCCTTTAGGTTAGTATTGTGGAGAAACTACAATGTTGTTGATTCATCCTCAGTTTTCTCCCATCATAGCTATTAAACCCTCACTGTTTTAATGTCACCAATGGCCTCATGGTGAAATCCCTGAGCGGTTTCCTTTCTTTCCGGCAACTGAGTTAGGAATCTTTGTAGTGACTGGGTATATTGATACACCATCCAAAGTGTATTATTAATAACTTCACCAGCCTCAAAGTGTTATTCAATGCATGTGTTTTTTTTTTTTACCCATCTACCAATAGGTGCCCTTCTTTGCAAGAAATTGGAAAACCTCCCTGGTCTTTGTGGTTGAATCTGTGTTTGATATTCACTGATCGACTGAGGGAACATAAAGATAATTTATATGTGGAGTACAGAGATGAATGAGGTAGTCATTCAGAAATCATTTTAAACACTATTTATTACACACAGTGTGCCATTGCAACTTATTATGTGACTTGCTAAGCACATGTTTACTCCTGAACTTATTTAGGCTTGTCATAACAAAGGGTTGAATACTTATTGACTCAAGACATTTCAACGTTTCATTTTTTTAAATTAATTTGTAAACATTTCTAAAAACATAATTCCTCTGATATTATGGGATATTGTGTGTAAGCCAGTGACAAAATGTAATCAATTTTAAATTCAGGCTGTAACACAAAACAACAGGGTGTGAATACTTTCTGAAGGCACTGTATATGTCCGGTTTTACTATACAACTTACCTCAGATTTTCACATAGAAAATGCTTCACAATATATGAAATGAAATAAAAAGGTCCATACCCTCCAGATCATCAATGGTCTTCTCAAGCTTGGCCACGGACCTCTCAGCGAACTCAGCACGGGTCTCAGCCTGTGGCACAAGAGGAAGACAAGATGTGATGAGTGTCTCCCATCCTCACCACACCAAAACATGTTCCAACATAGATATATAATACAACGTCTAGTGTTCTCCACCCTTTCTATGGTCCACTTTACAGAAGATCTACTGGTTAAGATGCTAACGCTAATGTCCCACTTTAGCTAATGGTAAAGTGAATGGAAACATTAGCTAATTTGCTAATGCTAAAGGGAACTCACCTCCTTTAGCTTGTCTGTGAGAACCTTGATCTCCTCCTCGTACTTGTCCTCCTTCTGTGAGTACTGTAGTGACATAGTGGAGCACAGGTCAGAGAGTCATCATCACAGCACTACCGACATGAACTGGTTCAAGGGATAACAGGCAGAAATGAGTGGGCCTACTCAATAGAGTTACCTACTCAATAGAGTTACCTCCCTTTATCTCTATGGCTACACTAGCAGGCAATGGGGATATAACCCCTGACTGCAACGACCTGAGAAGAGATACATTTGTCTAAACAGACACCTACCTTCTCTGCCTGAGCCTCAAGAGACTTCAGGTTGTTTGTGACTGTCTTCAACTCTTCCTCAAGCTCAGCGCATTTGCTGGTGTTTTAGGTATTGTTTGAAGGAGCAGAGGAGGAGAAGGAACGAATGCAATAGGACCGACGGGGAGAAAGAAACAAGAGTTATAACAGGGCAATAAGCACACAATAAGAGTAACAGCAGGTTGTCTCCAAAGCAGTAAATTGTGCTGTATTTTGTGGTTGGTTCCAAAGTTTTTACCCTTCAGAGAGCTCAGCGCGCTCCTCTGTACGTTCCAGATCACTCTCAATAATGACCAGCTTACGGGCGACCTGTTTTCACCCATAATAGGACAACACATCACCATACCACATTGGTGAACCAAGCAATCAATATGTTATATATTTAGTTTCATGTACAGGTCTATATGTTTCCCACAAGCGCACACACACACACACACAAGGACCTCAGAAGTACAGTGCCTTCTGAAAGTATTCAGACCACTTCAATTTTTCCAGGACATTCTGAGACTTGTCCCGAAGCCACTTCTGCGTTGTCTTGGCTGTGTGTTTAGGGTCGTTGTCCTGTTGGAAGGTGAACCTTCGCCCCAGTCTTTGTTCCTGAGCACTCTGGAGCAGGTTTTCATCAAGTATCTCTGTGTACTTTGCTCTTTTCATCTTTCCCTCGATCCTGACTAGTCCTTGTCCCTGCTGAAAAACATCCCCACAGCATGATGCTGCCACCACCATGCTTCACCGTAGGGATGGTGCCAGGTTACCTCCAGATGTGACACTTGGCATTCAGGCCAAAGAGTTCAATCTTGGTTTCATCAGACCAGAGAATCTTGTTTCTCATGGTCTGAGTCTTTAGGTGCCTTTTAGCAACTCCAAGCAGGCTGTCATGTGCCTTTTACTGAGGTCTTCCATCTGGCCACTCTACCATAAAGGCCTGATTGGTGGAGTGCTGCAGAGATGGTTGTCCTTCTGGAAGGTTCTCCCATCTCCACAGAGGAACTCGAGAGCTCTGTCGGAGTGACCATCAGGTTCTTGGTCACCTCCCTGACCAAGGCCCGTCTCCCCCGATTGCTCAGTTTTGTCGGGTGGCCAGCTCTAGGAAGTGTCTTGGTGGTTCTAAACTTTTTCCATTTAAGAATGATGGAGGTCACAGTGTTCTTGGGGACCGTCAATAATGCAGAATTTTTTTGTACCCTTCCCCAGATCTGTACCTCGACACAATCCTGTCTCAGAGCTCTACAGACAATTCCTTCGACCTCATGGCTTGGTTTTTGCTCTGACATGCACTGTCAACTGTGGGACCTTATATAGACAGGTGTGTGCCTTTCTAAATCATGTCCAATCAATTGAATTTACCACAGGTGGACTCCAATCAAATTATAGAAACATCTCGAGGATGCTCAATGGAAACAGGATACACCTGAGCTCAATTTCGAGTCTCATAGCAAAGGGTCTAATACTTATGTACATAAGGTATTTCTGTTTTCTTATCTTTAAAAAAAAAATGTTTTTTTAATAAAACCCCTTTTTGCTTTGTCATTGTGAGGTATTGTGTGTAGAATGATGAGGATTTATTTTTATTTAATCCATTTTAGAATAAGGCTGTAACGTAACAAAATGAGGAAAAAGTAAAGGGGTCTGAATGCTTTCCGAAGGTACTGTATATCATATAGTATCAGCCTAAGGAATGCTAGGAAACTCACCTCCTCGTATTTCCTGTCAGCCTCCTCAGCGATGTGCTTAGCCTCCTTCAGCTGGATCTCCTGCAGCTCCATCTTCTCCTCATCCTTCGATGCTCTGTTTTCAATCACCTTCATGCCTCTGGAGGACGGAATAAACGGGGGGAACATATGTCAGGGATAGGAGGACGTTGCATGTTGTCTTGTTTTTTAAAGAAACAAAATGTTGATCAACTAAAAGGAACAGGAGGACATTAATCAGCAGCCCAACAGTCCACACACTGTGGGGGCCATAACTACATTTGGCACTTGTCTATCGTAACACAATAAATCTGGTACAGTGTGCTTATGCATATTTTACATGAACTCTTCTCAATAAGTGTGCTAGTTAAAGAGATTGAACATGATCTTAAGCACTTACAAATTTGTCAAATATTGCACTTATTGGAATTCATAACATACTGTATCATATGAATCGCAGAATATTGTGAAAAAAAAATGCAGGATGTAACATATCATAAGAAATGGATGTCGTTGTACACAATTGTGCACAATTTTCGGGGATCCATTTTGCTTGGCTTCTTCTAAAACTACTGGCTGAAATGATACAATACCTTTATAATGCATCCTTTACTGAACACGTTTAAGAGTGAAATTATAATATTAATACTGTGGTCATGTGGATTGATGTCATCTATATGGGTTTGGTGTTGATGACTGTGTTTGAGACAGACTGACTGACGGGTCTGATGATGGCTGTGTCTATACTCCTAGAAGAAGTAGTTCCAAAAGGGTGTCCCCATAGGAGAATCCCTTTTGACTCCTGGTAAAACCCTTTTAGGTTCCATGTAGAACTCTTTTGGGTTCCATGTAGAGGCCTCTGTGGAAAGGGTTCTACATGGAACCCAAAAGGGTTCTACCCGTAAACAAAAGTGGTTCTTCCAGGCTTCTCTTATGGTGACAGCTGAAAGAACCATTTTTGGTTCTAGATAGCACCTTTTTTTTTGTCTAAGAGTGTAGTGTATGATACAGAGTCAGAGTCTCTGCTCTGCTCACCTCTCACTCTCATCAGCAGCCTTCTCAGCCTCCTCCAGCTTGGTCAGAGCTGTGGCCAGACGCTCCTGAGCACGATCCAACTCCTCCTCAACCAGTTGGATACGTCTGTTCAGGGAAGCTACATCAGCCTCGGCCTAAGTGAGCACAACACGGGGAAACCACAATGTCAACCTGATGCACACTCAGACAGTCACACTTTCTTGCATAATACAGTATCTGGAGAGATGTGTAATGGAGGAGGTTGGGGGTCATATTTGGACTCTGTGGGGGCTTCTTAACACTATAGGGGATTAAGGTTTAATGTGTGAGAAAGGGATAAGGGCCCAGACCACACTGTATTTTATTTATTTAACTAGGCAAGTAAGTTAAGAACAAATTCTTATTTACAATGACGACCTACCCCAACCAAACCCTAACCCGGACGACGCTGGGCCAATTGTGCGCCGCCCTATGGGACTCCCAATCACGTCCGGTTGTGATACAGCCTGGAATGGAACCAGGGTCTGTAGTGACCCCTCTAACACTGCGATGCAGGGCCTTAGACCGCTGCACCACTCCGGAGCCCCTGTACTTTCATGTAAATCTCCAGCATTATATATATAACCTTCTATAGACAAGATTGTATAAAATATACATTTATATAGGCCTCATTTGTATGTTTGGAAAGGCAGTGACCAATATAAACATAATAAGCTAACAATTATGTAAATGTATGTAGCTACAGGAGGTGTAGGATGATAGTGTATGATCGACTGGAGCATGCTGAAACTGCAGCAGCCTAAGCTAATGTGTTTATTTTGGAGCCTGGCACGTTTTACCATTAAATTGATTCTCACTGTCTCATTTCTCCATCCTTTTAGCACATCACATGACAGACAAAATATTGACGTTTTTAGTACCGTAAAATCATCTATATTCTGTCTATCGTTCTACCAAGCGTGTTGATCAGATTTATACTAATACTGTCGTCAGGCAGGCTGCAGACTAATTGTCTTAAATTATTAGCCAGGGCTTACGGATTCTCTCGCATCCCTCTCCAGACCTAGTTCCTTCTGCCACCTCTCTGCCGACTCTTCTGCACCGTCAGCCTGCTTTTGTAATGCTTTAATTTTCCTTTTTACAGCTTCCAACGACGTTAGCCCGGCCATTTCCCTTGTTTACTGCCTATTTTCTATTGCCTACGCCTTTTCTAACGGTTCTCGGGACAGAAACGCGCAACGATGCCGGGATGACAAAATCTGCTCACGACTCTGTTTTTTCCAACAGCTACTGGGGAGGCTTGGATTTGCGCTAAATGACACCGGAAGTAACACATTTCATGAATTGCCTCAAAATATCCAGAAAGATTTTGTTAAAGAGGTTTTTATTTATTGTATTATAGTGAGATAATGTGATTATGTCATAATGACTTATTGGCCATTAGCCTATAATGGGATCTCTGCTCAGAGCAGAGTATTTGAAGATATTAATTGTATATAAAAATAAAAGTCGATTACATAAGGACAAAAGTAACATGATTATCCCAATTCATAATAATGATAGACCTATAGGTTACTATATTATATTATTATATATTATATTATATACTATCTATAGGCTACTTAAAGTATAAATATTTTTGGTACCATTTTTGTTTAATGTTTAAAAAAAAATCATAATTTGGTGTTCTTTCTAAACTGACACAATAAGATGCATGTTTCCTATAAGAACAAACGTTTAATTTTTGGCGTCCCCTACAACATTCTCAATAAAAGGATAAGTAAAAGTTTTAATTTGACGACTGGAATATAATGTATGACACCTGCAAATCTAAATGAAAAGCTATTTAAAATATTAAAAAACTTCCACCAAACTTTAACTGAAATTCTAAACGGGCCCCATTTTAACCAAAGGTTGCGGGGAGCACAGGGTACACTACCTAAACCTGTAACTTGGCCATATAAAACACAGCTAAATTTAACCTTCTGCTTGCATCTTCAAGGAGGGTGGCACACAAGGCACATTTGTTAGGCCTACAGTTGGTCTACTCAGTCTTATTCGGTTTCATTGAACACATGTGGAATATTGCGCATTGCCAATGGTCGAGTCTAATGAAGACGCAGCTATTAACCATAAACAATTATGTAGGCTATTCCAAACTGAAACAATAAAATAATCCTAATTTATATGTATATGTATGATGACTAGGCCTTGAATGAAAAATGTTGAGGTTCCATGTTAGCAGACTGTTCGTGGTCCCCCTGAATCCAGTTTAACACTTCGGACAGGTTTATGCCACCGCGCCTCTTCAAACTTACGTCTGTGGCTTTCTTCTCAGCGAGTTCAAGTTTCTCCTGGGCATCCTTAAGAGACTCAGAGTACTTGTCCAACTCATCCTCTGTTCCCTTCAGCTTCTTCTGCAGCGCTACCAGGTCATCCTCAAGCTGATAGTTGGTGGATAATATCATCAGTCAATTGGGGTGTGCCATAAACAGAGTGGACGCACAGCCAGAAACAGACAAAAAAGGGAAGAAAACAAAAGCCAAGAGTCATGGAAAAAGGCAAACACTTACAAATGCTTCATATCATATTCTTTGTCTTTGGACAAGTATTTACATGTAATTTATTCAATCCACTCACAACACTAGAGTGGCATACTTTAATCAATAGACTACGCTATTCATGTTTTAGGGTAAAAATATATATAACGCTGATCAAAGAATATTAGTTTATACTAGGCTTAATCCTGCATGATGCAGTATAAATGAATCGGTCAAACAATAAATATTTTCTAAAACTTCCTGGAGTCAAATAATAAAATATTGTCACGCCCTAAAAACAAATATATTCCTAATACGATTAAATGTAACAATCAATACTGATCCTCATACTCATCCTCTGAGACTTGATTTAATCCATATCGAGAGAGAGAACGCTCCAAAGCACTCCGTGCCCAAACAAGACAGAACCCGATTTCTCTATGGATGCCAACCTGTTTGCTCTTGTCCTCCGCTGCCTTCTTGTCTCCCTCAGCTCCCTCAGCTCTGTCCAGGGCATTCTCCTTGTCGAGTTTAAGCATCTGCATCTTCTTCTTGATGGCGTCCATGACTGCTGTGTTGTTGGGGTGGTCTCACCAACTGACAAAAAAACAAACTTTGAGTTCAAACGCTGAGAAGCTCCGCGCGTCTGAACCACACTGAACGTGAAGCTGGAGTGCAAGCTCGAGCCGACTATAGCTTGTCAAATATGTACTATAGCAGAGGAGTTACTGGATCCCCATGGATACCAAAAACTTTTTGTGGAAACGACGGCAGATGCTCTCTTCCGCGGGTCCTGCATTTTTTATGGCTCTCTTCGGCGATTCGCTGATCCAGTACATTTTACCGTTGATAAGACTATGTATGGGTTATGGGCGAGAAAGTGGCACCCCCTCAAAGACGTCTGATCCCTTTTCAAACACTGTTCTGAGACGTAGGCTACAGCCAAGGAAGTCCGTTTGGGGAGTGGGGGTCAGTTTATGCACAAGGAAATGAAGGTGAACAACAAAAACATGATCTTTGACTGGAATTGCTAATTTGGTAGTATAACTTACATTTGCTCAAAACAGCAGTTCAAAGAAGGCTTGATAGAGTCATATTTATACTAATAAATAATGGCATAGTAATTGTTAATGTTACTATTCCTCCAAACAAATTAATGTTTAAAATAATTGTCACCCACACTTAGTTTAGCCATTGACCCCTCTTCATTATGAATCGTGTCTCCACTATGAATCATAACACCTGAGAGATGGGGTCATGTAACTCTGATCTCCAAAGACAAAATAAACTGTTATTAAAGCAGACAAATGTAGTGTAATGTTTAAAAGGGATTGTCCCTGGGAAGGGTGTCATATTATCTATGCTGAAGTGTTCTGTCAGTGATACCACACAGTTGAGAGAAGAGGAGCACGTCAACAAGTCCCTCAAGATATTGTTCACAGTCTGAAGAGGGGCATCAGATACTGTTATATTCAACAGTGGAATAACATCGAGCTTATAAGTGCCTTGGAGTTCATTCAAAATGGCCACAGGGTAAGAAACGAGTGCTTTGGCATTTCAGCAATGCCCCTCTTCCTCTGTGACAGCTCACAGGTCCAGGGGAGTCCGTCACAGCTGTCACACATGGACAGTGGAGGAGGAACTAGAGACCTGTCCAAACACACTGTGATTGGCTGCATGGTATGGACATATACCCTCAAGTTCACTTTGACCTAAATCATTTCTAGGATATATCTTTATGGGGAAGATAATGAAAAAATTATGTCTAGTACTTACATTTATAGTACATTTTACTTTATAGTACTCATACGTACAGAACATTGGCTTAAACTTTAGGTGATATGTGTGTGAAAGGTACTGCTGTTGTAGGCCTATACCCATAAAGGAGAAGAACAGAACAACAACACAAACAATGACATCTTTATATCACCATATCCTGGGTTGGCTCACTGACATCTACTCAAACAACCTCTTCTTCTTGTCCTCTCTGTTCCTCCCATGTTTTCTTGAGGGGTATTTTTAGGAATGTCTTGTTTGCACAAGTTGCACCTGTTACATACTGTACAAAGGGCTTCAACAAGGGTTCTTCTAAGATCCTCAAAGTTCTTTGAAGAACCTTATGGTTATTGGCACTGAAAAATGCCCCAAAAGTTACTTCCAAGAACCCAATAGGAGGTGGGGTTAATCAAGGAACCTCTTTAGTTCCTGGGGGTTCTTGCAGGTGCCTAACTGCCCAACTGAAACATTTTTATTTGAATTTGAGAAAACAGCAACTAAACATCTCTAAGATCTCCTCAATTTAAGGTTTCTCCCTTGTATGATCTAAAATATTGTTTTATGGTGATACTATCTGTCTTTTCATTCTTGTGCAAATGGCTGTGTTTGACACTTTCTCGCTTTTAAAAGTATTTCTAAAACAGAAAATGGAAACAATTCAGTGGATGTCAATCAACAAAGAGGTAAGAATATGTTGAAGGCTATAGCTGCATTGGGCGCAGATGACTGAACTGCCAACTTATTTGTGTGTGTCTGTAGGTATACTGACGAGGAGGCACACAAAGGTATGTACAATTGGTATTGGTTTGTCGCAAGAATGTTATGCAGATCACATGTTGGCCCATCATATCTTCTACACTATGCAGTCTTGTTTCCGAGCTGGTCATGGGTGCACCTCAGCCACGCTCAAGGTCCTAAACTATATCATAACTGCCATCGATAAAAGACAGTACTGTGCAGTCGTCTTCATCGACCTGGCCAAGGCTTTCGACTCTGTCAATCACCTCATTCTTATCCTCATTCTTATCGGCAGCCTTCGCTTCTCAAATGACTGCCTCGCCTGGTTCGCCTGGTTCACCAACAACTTCTCAGATAGAGTTCAGTGTGTCAAATCGGAGGGCCTGTTGTCCGGACCTCTGTCAGTCTCTATGGGGGTGCCACAGGGTTCAATTCTCAGGCCGACTCTTTTCTCTGTATATATCAATTATGTCGCTCTTGCTGCTGGTGATTCTCTGATCCACCTCTACGCAGACGACACCATTCTGTATACATCCGGCCCTTCTTTGGACACTGTGCTAACAAACCCCCAAACAAGCATCAATGCCATACAACACTCCTTCCGAGGCCTCCACCTGCTTTTAAATGCAAGTAAAACTAAGTGCATGCTCTTCAACCGATTGCTGCCCGCATCCTCCCGCCCGACTAGCATCACTACTCTGGATGGTTCTGACTTAGATTATGTGGACAACAACAGTTGATGTCAGAAGTTTACATACACCTTAGCCAAATACATTTAAACTCAGTTTTTCACAGGGCCTCCTTGCTCGCACACTCTTTTTCAGATCTGCCCACACATTTTCTATAGGATTGAGGTCAGGGTTTGTGATGGCCAATCCAACACCTTGACTTTGTTGTCCTTAACCATTTTGTCACAACTTTGGAAGTATGCTTGGGGTCATTGTCCATTTGGAAGACCCATTTGCGACCAAGCTTTAACATCCTGAGTGATGTCTTGAGCTGTTGCTTCAATATATCCACGTAATTTTCCTCCCTCATGATGCCATCTATTTTGTGAAGAAGCCTTCCCCTTTTTCTTCAAACATAACGATGGTCATTATGGCCAAACAGTTCTATTTTTGTTTCATCAGACCAGAGGACATTTCTCCAAAAAGTACGATCTTTGTCCCCATGTGCAGTTGCAAACCGTAGTCTGGCTTTTTTGCGGCAGTTTTAGAGCAGTGGCTTCTTCCTTGCAGAGCGGCCTTTCAGGTTATGTCGATATAGGACGTGTTTTACTGTGGATATAGATACTTTTGTACCGGTTTCCTCCAGCATCTTTGCAAGGTCCTTTGCTGTTGTTCTGGGATTGACTTGCACTTTTCGCACCAAAGTACGTTCATCTCGAGGAGACAGAATGCATCTCATTCCTGAGAGGTATGACAGCTACGTGGTACCATGGTGTTTATACTTGCGTACGGTTGTTTGTACAGATGAACGTGGTACCTTCAGGCGTGTGGAAATTGCTCCCAACCAGACTTGTGGAGGTCTCCAATTATTTTTCTGAGGTCTTGGCTGATTTCTTTTGATTTTCCCATGATGTCAAGCAAAGAGGCACTGTTTAGGCCTTGAAATACATCCACAGGTACACCTCCAATTGACTCAAATTATGTCAATTAGTCTATCAGAAGCTTCTAAAGCCATGACATTATTTTCTGGAATTTTCAAAGCTGTTTAAAGGCACAACCAACTAAATGTATGTAAACTTCTGACCCACTGGAATTGTGATACAGTGAATAAGTGAAATAATCTGTCTGTAAATAATTGTTGGAAAATACTTGTCATGCACAAAGTAGATGTCCTAAACGACTTGCCAAAACTATAGTTTGTTAACCAGAAAGTTGGTTGAAAAAAGTGGTTGAAAAAACGAGTTTTAATGACACCAACCTAAGTGTATGTAATCTTCGGACTTCAACTGTATGTGTATAAAAACCATTGTCAAAAGTGAACAGTTTTCTATTCACATTTACCACAAAAAAACAAGGTATGAATACTGTCATGTGCATGTTTTGTTAATCAACTGCATAATATATATTCTTGTATTCACAGATTTCACCCTCCCTCTACCGCTGATGAATTTGACTGAAACCTGTTCGATCACCATGCACTGCACGAGGGAAGGGGGGGTACAGACTTCCTACCAAACTCAGTTACCTGAGAGGAAGGAAACCGCTCAGGGATTTTACCAATGGTGACTTTAAAACAGTTACAGAGAAAACTGAGGATTGATCAATAACATTGTAGTTACTCCAAAAAAATATTACAAAATACCTGTTTGCAACAAGGCACTAAAGTAATACTGCAAAAATGTGGCAAAGCAATTATCTTTTTGTCCTGAATACAAAGTGTTGTTTGGTGCAAATCCAATAGAACACATTACTGAGTACCACTCTCTATATTTTCAAACATAGTGGTGGCTGCATCATGTTATGGGCATGCTTGTAATCTTTAATGACTGTGGAGTTTTTCAGGATAAAATGTAACATAATGGAGCTAAGCACAGGACAAATCCTCAAGGAAAAATCCTAGTGGAATCCTAGAATTTAAAAAATAATAATGTGCAAATGTTTCACATTCCAGGTGTGGAAAGCTCTTAGACTCACAGCTGTAATCGCTGCCAAAGGTGCTTCAACAACATTTTTGACTGAGTGATGTGAATACTTTCATTTAATTTTCAATAAATGTGCAATAATTTCTAAAAACATGTTTTCACTTTGCCATTATGGGGTATTGTGTATAGATGGGTGAGAAAATAAGACTAACATAACAAAATGTGGAATAAGTCAAGGGGTATGAATACTTTTGAAAGCACGTTATGTACTTTGAAGCAGACTAAAGCATTAGATAAATAGTTTGCAGTGATCACTAATGTTCTCCCTGGGGTGTCTGCCCATCTCATTTTATGGCAGGCAGCTGTCATTCTCTTGTTAGCCTGGGTTTTGTCCAACTGCTGCCAGGCAGAGCATGCCGCTCATAAACACAGATCAAAGACCACATAGACCGCTCATACAGAGATCAGAGAGGCTCAGAGCAGAAGCCATGCTTTCCCAGGACATTTGGGGCTAATGGAGACAGATACTAGACACAGATACACAAACACAGTACCTGGCCAACTCATCATAATGCCTTAGAAAGTCTAGCCAAGCACCTAGGGCCTCTGAAATCCTGGTCCCAGATTGGTTTGTTCTGTATAGCCAACTCCAAAATAGCTCAGGGACCAGGCTGGGCCAAAACAAACTACATGGAATTAAATGTACACAGAGTTAACTTAACTGTGTCAATTCTATTTAGGTATTCTTACTGGGGAAGTGATAAACCCGTTTACTACTGAAGTTTCTGACCCTATGATTCTATGGCTTTCCATTACTGGGAACTTGAGATAACATAAAACTTACTGTATCTCTATCAGTCATGTAATACATGTGCTTCCTTGATGTCTCTAAGCCCATCATTACAGTATACCCCTCAATCCCACACCACTGGTCTGACAATAGCATTGTGGTGAGTAGAGTATTCCCAGAATTCTCAGGCTGGTGGGAAGTATGTGGTCCTGTAATGCGGTCGGTTGTAACGCGGTCGTGGGTGAGAGTGTCAGTGTAATGGTCTCTGGTAATAACTATGTGAACCCTACAGACCTCTGGCAGTCCTCTTCATTAACCACTACTTTCTGGTATTTTGATGAAAAATCTTAGCACAGTGGGTCAGGTGAAATGGGGCTTGAAATGCAGTAGACTGTCTACAGTCTCAGAGTAGTACAATTCCACAATGGGATCAATAGCTAAATTGTATTCCTTCCAAAGGCTTCCATATGCTCATGTGTTGTAACACATGGGTGCAGAGAGGTTTTCTTCAAACCCCCGCATTTCACTGTAGTTTAAGAACTTTGAGAAAGGCAGATGATTATCTTCACAATGTCAAGAATAGTTGAACAATTCCTGTTCATTTTCACACCATGTGGGTGCTTGGAAAGACAGAGACCGACAAGCTAAACGATTGCTTGACAACAGCTTCCCATCTCATTTACAATATGGTTTGGGCGGAGCAGAACCTTGCTACCTCTGAGGTCATCCACCTACAGATAACATCCATGTGTGATGTCTATGTGTAGCTCTGGGTGCAGCATTCAAAAGGATGACTGCAGCTGGCCAGGGAACGTTATGTCATTGGTGTCTCATTTTCCCTCTGTGGCAGCATGTATGCCAAAGAGTTGGGGTTGGAGGGTGGGAGGATTCTAAGAGTCAGCTTGCCTCAGACAAAAGACAACAGCTGTTTCAGGAAGTTTTATTGTGACGACATGTGGCACTATACTTTAAAAAAAGTACCTACACTCTTCTTGACATTTACTTCCCAAATGTTCTAACAGAGAAGTTTCCTTTCAAAACTGATTGAAGGGAACACATTGAACCACATATAGCCCAGGCTTCTCACGTGTCAATAAGGCGAGATTTGGACGGGCGGTCCCGCGAGACATGACCATATAAAGCTTGTATTTTATGGGGCATCAGAACTCCAATTGTAAACCAGTAGATTGTCCTACTTCACTGATTTAAAGGATCGGATGGGTGCCATTTTGCTTTCACCTGTCTAGCACCTTGAGATCAGCGATTATAGTTTTGAGATCCACCCTTCCTGCCAAGAATTCTGGGTATTATCCTGCAGAAGGAGGGGACTCTGCCCCGTGCAGCTGTGCCAGTATAATTTACAAATAACCTCCCTCCTCAGATTTTAGAGCGGGCCAGAATTAGTACCTGT
This sequence comes from Oncorhynchus tshawytscha, assembly GCF_018296145.1. NCBI lineage: Eukaryota > Metazoa > Chordata > Actinopteri > Salmoniformes > Salmonidae > Oncorhynchus > Oncorhynchus tshawytscha. The sequence goes on along the minus strand of NW_024608269.1, from coordinate 10,977 downwards.
CTCAGCTCTAACCAACACCAGCTATATATAACACAAGGCTCACTGCTGACTCAGAAATACCATCTACCTTCACTGACAGGAGCTGCTTAAAAAGGACCCTGCCTGAAAAATTCACCTCTAGAGCAGTAGGTCTCTTCAAACCACAGGATCATGTTCTGTTATTGCACTAGTAGTGCATGTTTTTATGTGCAGGATGTGATGCTAGGATTTGTGATTATTAAAGCTTTACTACAGTATGTACATGTCATTAGTCTGTCACAGGCTTTCACCTCATCTTTAAACAACAACAACTTCTCAGTCATCTGTGACTTCATTTCCAGCTGGGCCTGAACCTGAGAATGTAGATTAGTCTAGGAGAAGGCTGCTGGAATCAGACACAATGTTAGCCTGTCCATTCATGATCACACTCCTGTATTCAACAAGACAACAAAAACAAGACAGGTAAAAACACAATTCTGCAGGACATATTACTTTGAAACCTTTATTTTCAGTGAATACAAAAAAAATATGTTTTCTTGTGGCCAGATAAATAGTTTCCATACTGTAGGTCATTGTCACTTCATATCTATCTTTCTTGTAGAACTGCACTTTAATTATCATTGAATTCATTATGGGACAAACACACAGGTATGAACAGTTTCTCCCTACCATTGAAATGTGTCACACTACATTAACAGTGACAGCTATACATCTTAATATCATTATCACATTTATCCTTAAAAAAACGATTCCTCGTGGCTTAAAAGAGAGAGAAAAAAAAAAACAATCCATAAAACTTTTGTGAGACAGCAGAGTACAGACCTATTGTCCGGAGTGTGTGAATCCTATGATTTACTTGTAACATACAATAACCGAACGACAGACTCCATTCTGTCATAGAGTTCAGAAGCATCTTGATACATGCCCATGGAATGCAGTACAAAAATGTGTTGTCTTCATATATATCATATACATATAGTGATGGTACTTTTTACACAGCGACACATTCGTCTCTGCCCTCAAGGCCATGGGTGCATCAGGCAGAAAGATGGGGACAGAGGTACAGTTTATAGGACAACGCAGTAGTACCTGTGAGGCCGTGTTTTTCATCTCTATGGGACCTAAAAGTATTGGTAATAGGCTATGACAGGAACAACTCAAGGCCCTACTCATTCATACTGACCACACTTTTATCCACCTTTATCCAGCTAGATAAGTTGTCACAAGCAGACCAGACGCTGTATGAGCTAGAGACTAAGGCACTAATGACATAATACTACAACGACCAGATGTGTGAACTCTGACAGAACTGTACCAGCGTTTGAACTGTAGAGCCTACTGTTACACATCAATACGGAGTAAAACATGTTTAACATGGACCGTTTGCAGTTTGTTAGGGGTTATTGTCCTTATGTGCAGTTCAGAATACCAATAGCATTCAGTGCGTCGTGTAGATGTATTTTCTGTTACAAAAATAATAGAACCCAGAAGCCATGCATATGACTGACACGCAAGAGCAGACCTTTACCTCACAATAATGATTTGTTTGCTAACCGACACTCACTGACTGTCCATAAAACTAGTAAAACCAAACGCTAGAACCAAACCGGGTTGTGTTCATTAGGATTTCTTTGTTGTTCTATTGGACAATTCTAGGTAATCCCTCCTCCGATTTCCTCCTTTCGGTGCATAATGAACACAAGCCTGGCAAACAGAAGGTAAATATACTGCAATAGTAGCACTTCCCACTACAGTTACACAAAGCACCATTAGAGTAAGAGTGAGACGGATTCAACAGGTGAACAACAACAGGACGTGATCCACTGTAGTGGTCCAACAGGCCCCTATGGAGGGATGGGGGACTCTGCCCCGTGTAAGACAGCAGGGGTAACCATCAGAAGCACAGTACATTGTGTATAGTCAACAAAGATTTACTGCTTCACATTCATTCAAGAGGTCTGGGGTGTTACAATATCAGAGCCGTCCATTTCAGCTTGCATTATGAGTTGTAGAAAAATCACGATTTATCAATGAGAATCTTTTCAGATTGCCTGGATGTTTTTTTTAAACTCCTACTTATATCGTAATACATTTTCAAGACCAGCAGTTGTTTCCTACATTAGTGGTTTGTCTTACAGTATCTGAACGGTTTTCAGAGGTGCAGTGTTTGTAGTGTTTGAAAAGATCAAGCAAGAGGTTACTTCATTACATTGCATGTCAGGAGGCTGTGAGGACACCAACACTGCCCCCTACAGCGCCTTCATAGTATTGCTTCATGAACATCAGTTCCAGCTGTATGGCTCAATATCAACTGTAAACTAATGAGAATAGTAGAAGGAAGCCAGTTAACTGACTGTCCACAGTCCAGGTTATGCAGGGCTAGGAGATCTGTAGTAGTGGAAGGGATGAGACTAGTTAAGCTTATTGTAAATGTCAGAGTATTTTAACTTGCTAAAAATGTTATTCTGTAGTAACTTCGCCTCCAAATCACAGAAATAATAAAGTACTAGATTGTAATGGATCATAAGAGGTTGGTTGTAAAGAGGTCTCTAGCAATTAGAAGCAAATTTAAGCGTTTATCTTCACTAGGCACATTTCAATCTACAGTGTCAAGAGCACATCTAAACAAGGATTATTTAAAAGTGTCTACGCAAAGCCGAACGGTCAATGCAACAAAAATTGCTTCCATGAAATAAGATCCATAAGCTATTCTTCAATACGCTCCAAATACCTCAACTGTCTGAATTACTTGCTGTCTGACAAGGAGGAGATATATTTATAGACCACAAGGTGACATAAGTGTCAAATCACCCAAGTGTGGAATTTCAGACACTAGTAATATCTAGGAAATGCTTTAATTTCTCACTTGTCTCATAAAAAAGGAAATGAATAGCAATGTGTGTGTAAATGCCTAATGTAGTGTATGTACCTAACATATCACACTCTTCTTCCTTTATGAAAGAAAGTCCGGCCAAAAGGTTAAGACCAGACTAACATCTAGAAATTTCCCCTTAGTTTGGAGATTCAATGTCAACACTAGTATCTAATCACATCAAAAGTATAGCTCCATAGAGAAAAACATTCAAACTTTTATGATGCACATTTTTCAGCTTGTTCACCTGTTACAAATCCATTGCTTCTAGAGAATACTTTTTTCCGGTGTAGGTTAACTGGCAGGTAAAGCAGAGTAATAGACCGTTACAAGCCAAGTCATAGTGGTAGTAGACAACTCCTGGTAGTTAAAGACCCCTGCAGGTGTAGTAGACAGTGGCTATCCATGTCCCATTCTGGGCTTGACCCCACTGGTTGAGAGGGCACATTAAAAGGCCAACTTAACCTTGTTGCACACTGAGAAAGTCAATTTGCGCCACCGCTCGTGTGTGTGGTAACATACTACATACACACACACACACAGCGGCAGCATGGCAATGCAGCAGGGTATAGCTCAGTTCTCGTTCTCTCGTAGTTCACTGGGTAAGAACTTGTACTGCTGCTGTCTGATCTGAGCCAGCTTCTTCCTGGCCTCCTCCAGCTCTCTCTCCTTCCTTAGCATCTCCTCCTGGGCTGCTATGATCTGGACACAGGATACAACAGGCACAAGTTAGTACTCAACACCTAGCTACAGTGAGGGAAAATAAACCTACCATTAAAATTCTAGACGGATCATTTCTTTGTCAGTGGGCAAACGTACAAAATCAGCAGGGGATCAAATAATTTTTTCCCTCACTGTAATTAACACTAGGACAGAACAGGAACCAGTTACTACACAACACCTGATTCAAACCAGCCTATACAACATAGTGTACAGTGCTGTCAGCTCCTGATAAATGCTTGGAGTTGTTCTTAATGTGTCCACTTACAGAACTGAAAGGCTTGACAAGAGTACATCAGGTTTGAACAGTCTACATGTCACTGTGGAGTCTGCCAGAGCGCTGAAGTCTCACCTGAGCGATTCCTCCCACAAACTTGGTCTTGACCACCACGTTGTCATCGTCTGCCTTGTGGAACGCAGCTTTCTGGGCCGCTCGGACCAGGTTGTCCGACGCCCTCTTTACTGCGTTACCAGCAGCCTTTGGGAGGACAGTCCATCAATATCATACCACATAACATGTTACAACTATTACACAATGCTAATCACAAGATGTGTGTTTGTGGGGTTACACTGAGCCCCGTCTCCCCCGGCACCCCTCCAGACCTGAAACAATTAGATAGACGTGTAGGATCTACAGGAGTGCCTAGGAGGCAGGGGGCAATTTGTTATTCATCATCCTCGTACCTGCAGTCTCCTCATGGCCTCAGAGTCCTGGTCAGCTTTAACCTTACAGGCCACTAGGAGCTGGGCTGTGGAGGCTGCCACCTGCTTGGCTGACGAGATCAGCTTCTCCTCGCTGGCTTGGCCCTGGACCGAGGCATTAGCTGCCTCACACAGGTTACTGGTGGCTGCTGCTACCATCCGGGCCTGTGGGAGAGAACACAGAATGGTTCATATACATTTCAAAGATGCAATCCCTTAGAATTAATGATGTGTTCATTCCAGCTCTTCCAAAAAAAGGATTGATAAACGTTATTTGGAGGCTTTATTTAGATTGTGTGTATAGGTGTGTGTACGTACCGCTGAGATGAGGCCCTGGGACCACTGACCATCATCCACTGCGTTAGCTGGAATGGAGCCCACCTTGCCCTGAGCCACCAGCTCTCTCTGGGCAGCTGAGGCAGACTTGACCAGGGCACTGGTGGCCGCAGCGATGGACTTAGCTGCTTCCAGGATCTGCTCCTCAAAGTCCAGCGTTTCATCTGCTTGCTGAAGGGGAGACGAGACAGTCACAACTCAGACGTCTCACAGGATGAGACAAAGATAGGCAGCAATCATATTACATGGCAAACGTAATGGCTTTGATGTTGGAGTTTTAGAGTCTTTCAATTTCAAAATAGTTCACTGACAGATTTGTTTACAAATCCGCACTGTCTGCACTACAGAAACTTCTCAGTAACATCTGTTATTTGGGGAAAACTAAACAAATAAGAACGCAAAACACTTACAACTATTCTATGCCAAGTCATTCCAAGATTAGACCAGTCCCTCACACACACAGTCTGTAGACAGGGCGGGACACTGTAGAAATATGTTTGATATATAGTTGGATTGAATAACAACCTAATATATCAAACATATCAGACAGAGGCCTGCAGAGAAGGCTTCGAGGGTTTATACTCTGATCAGAGTAGTACTTCTACAGTATATAGGGACAGATGGGCTACAGCTAGAACTACAGGACAGGAGGAGGGAGAGAGAGAGGGAGAGTGAAAGAGGGAGAATGAAAGAGAGGGAGAGAGAGAGAGAGAGAGAGAAAGAGAGAGAGAGAGGGAGGAACAGAGAGAATGAAAGAGAGGGAGGGAGAAAGGGAGAAAGAGAAAAGAGTGAGAGAGAGAGAGAGGAGAACAGAAAGAGTTAGAAGAGGAGAGAGAGAGAGGAGGAGAGAGAGGAAGGGGAGAGAAAGGGATTGAAAGAGGAAAAGAGTGAAGGAGAGAGAGAGAAGGAAGGGAGGAACAGAAGGGTTAGAAACACAGACAGCAGGAAGGGAGGGAGAAAGGGATTGAAAGAGGAAAAGAGTGAAGGAGGGAAAGAGGAGGGAGCGGTGAGCAGAAGGTCAGAATAGAGTAGGGGGTTCCTCCTGAACGATGTTCATGATATCAGCTACAGACAGACTGATAGACTGGTAGACATACCAAAGTACATACAGACGGGTGTACATACAGGAATACAAACATGAATAAATCCAGAGACAGAGAGTTGCCACTACTTTCACTGTATGTGAGGAGAGACAATACAAGTATTAGACATTCAAATAGTGAATAGAGCATCACCCTATAGATCTAACACTGACTCACGGCGACTGAACACCACAGAACCTTAGTGTCAAAACTGATGAGACACTGTCTCTAAACAGACAGCCACATAATGACAAACACACCAACAAAGAGACAAGCACCAAGACAACATTACTGACAGGATTGTCATTCTTGCTCCAACTTATGCATCCCATTTATGTTATTAGTGTAGAAATTGGGGGTTACAAATACCCATGTGGCTTGTGAGGTGAGTTGTGGGTGGTGTAGTCTCCTACCTTGGGCTTGGCTCTGGGTTTCAGCTGCTCCAGTTTCTTAGCTGCTGCTTCGATGGACGCTGCCGCCCCCAACAGCTCCGTCTCTGCTATCACTGTGGGGTCCTCTGGGTCCACCCACTCTGTGCCTGAAACACACACACAGTGAGTTACCACACACACAGCAGTGTATGAACAGAGCATGCCTCACAATATGAAGACCACAGAGACAGAACAAATGCCACATGACACGGCATGCACAGCAAATTAAGTGTGTTTAAGATTGAATCGCAATCATCTTATCAGTGACATGAAATACGCAAATGAAGAGCATCCACACTGCAATGGACATGGTGATGAGCATTTCACAATGTCTTTATGGTGAGAAGGAAACTAAAATGAAGAGCATGATGGATGAATGGGGATATTGTTAGACTAACGGGCCTGTAAAGAGGGACAATTCAACGGTCGGCCCTGAATCACAACTGGTTACATCTTAACTTACCTCCATCTGTGGCAAAGAAGGCAGGAACAGACTGTTAATGGAACACTCTGGATACATACAGTATATCTGCTAAATGATCATTACTGTCCTATATTATGAACCAGGCGTACAGTAGTTCAGTGAAGTGTCTCCTCTCACCTTTCATGGCCTCAGCAGTCTGGATGAGTTCAGTAACAGCCCCAGCAACACGTTTAGAGTAGAACACCAGCTGCTGCTTCTGCTCTGCTGTAGGCCCCTGGAGGACCTGGAGATACACACAGAGTAGAGGTGGTTCAGGAAAACATCCCCATCATCACTATTACTCTATTCTCAATCACAGACACACCCACCCAACCTACCAGCAGCACATGCTCCAGTAGGTCAATGTAACCTGTGGTGCACTCTGTCCCGTAGAGCAGTGCTCTGCTCCGTACGTCCTTGTTCACCTCCTGGTGGTAAGCTGCTTGCTGAGGGACACAGACACACAGTGTTAGGAGTCAGATGTTCCACTTTCCAGGTGGTCAATATTGATGAGATGAGGAAGTAATATCAATATCTATTCTTCCTCTAACATCCACACGGTTTAGGGCCTAGGGATGATCACAACCTTGCATATAGTCAGCATGTTGAAAATGGCCGTGCTGGTCAGGGTTTAAGTATACAGGATAGGAGGGTAGGGGACAGAAGGTAGGGGGCATCTTCCCTAGTAAGGAGTATTGATCAGAACCTTGCATGTGGTCAGCATGTCGAAGATGGCCTTGCGACTCAGGTTAGCTGTGGAGATCACATCCTCCTGTCGTGCAGAGTTCCCAGCCGCCACTGCTTTGGCTGTTGCCGTGGTGATGCCCTTGGTCATGCGGATGAACTCTTCAGGCGTGGTCGACTTCTCCGGGACGTCTTTAGACTGGAACACCTGAAGAAATACAACACTCAATATGTTCTTAAAAACCTCACTGATTTAATATATCAAACAGCTCTCCATATAATGTTGAATTGTACAGCTGTGTGCAGTAGCATCTAACAGGGCTATGTCCTATAATGACCAAACACACAACAGGCATGTTGTGTCCCAATGTGGCAACACTGGTTGTTGAGTTTTAACTCTGGTTTCTCTTATTGATGCCATGGTAATAGCTGTGTTTGATCAAGGCTCTAGTTGTAGTAGCTGCACTAGGAGGCTGTCCTGAGGGGATACTGATAAAGCTTAGAGCTGGAACCACAAACTAATGGAGATCTGTGGTCCTCTGTCAGTTACTAAAGATAAGGATAGCAGGGAAAACACAGGGCCTGGGCCGTTCGAGAGTTCAGAGCTCATCTAGTGACGAGTATATAAACCGTTATGGTTAATGATTCAATATGTCAATGCTTTTATAGTACATAACTAATACAGCATTTACAGCTTAGCTTGAGGACACGTTTCGGCCACAAAGCGGAAGTGAGAGAGCGTGTCCATTGTCATCTATCCTAATCAAGTCATTGATTAAATAAATCACTTTATAGATGACTGCTTACCGTGAGTTCCTGTTTAATACATTCAATGGTGGCCTCCAGGGCTCTGGTCCCCCGCGTGGCCTCGTCCTCCACAGCCTTCACCGTCTTCAGCAGGGACGTCACGTTGGTCACCATCACCTGGTGGGTTACCAGAGGGGGGACAATGGGGGTGACAGGTCCATGGATGTCAGTGGGAGAGACAGCACTGGGGGCATCAGAGAGACATCTTGCCTTTGGTGTGCGGAGAGATGAAACTTTTTTTCTGTTGACAGTTTGCGTGTGCTGTTGGTATTATGTACATAAACACCATATGGAACTGAAAGACAGGCAGCACAACAGCCATCAACATGAACCACCCTGCAGCTTGAGCTGAAGTTAATATAAGCCAAACTTCACCTGTTATCTACCGTCTGTCTGCCTCAGGGCTTGGAGAAGGTCCAAAAGCAGGTTAAAAGGAGTGCCCTGATTACTATGACTGATCCCAAATGACATCCTATTCCCTATATAGTGCACTACTTATAACCAGGGCCCCAAGTAGAGCACTATATAGGGAATAGGATACCATTTGGGACACAGCCCATCAGTCTGTTAAACTACATTTCCACCGCATGCGCTAGGTAGGTAGTGGCTAACAGTGATTTTAGATCTGGCTTCCTTTCCATTTGGATGAGTCATTGACTAGCGCTGGATGAGATTAGAGCATGGGTTAGCATATAAGAGGTAGATGGGATGTTGATTAATGGCTAGGCCTAAAGGAGGGGGAAGAAATCTGCTGCTATGGCACACAACGACAGCATGCCTTCATCTGGTGTACTGGAAGCGCTCACCAGAACACCCTTTATGCACATATCAGACTGAGGAGGCATCCCGTTCACTTCTGCCATGTCTCTGGGGGACAACTGGGCGTAGATTACAAGATTTAATCTTACAATATTTTATTTCAGAGCACTAGACATAGTTCAAACAGAATTGGTCGGTTTCCCGGACACAGATTAAGCCTAGTGCCGGACTAAAAAGCACTCTGTCAAGAAGATGTATAATAACTGTATAAAAAGCTACAGCCAGGAGGGATGATGAAAGGGATGCAACAATGCCTGTTAGAGACAGTGGCCTTAGAGTCCAATATGGGTCTCACTGGGTCTCCTACCTTGGCAGCACTCTTCAGCTGGTACATGGATGGGTCGTCTGCAGCCTTGCCCGCAGCACACTTAGTGGCTCCTATGAGCTCAGCCAGGGCCTTGGCCACGTCTTTCACAGCGTTGATCAGAACCACCTATACAGAACACACATATCATCAGCTTATTAAGGACACAACCTGGGGTAGAGTCCATCCCAGGTTGGGTACATCAATAGGTCCCCCTAAATAGCTACAGTACTTCCTACTTTTAATAGCAGTCTCTTTGAAAGGAAAGTTGCAGTAGGCCTATGTTTTATTAATTAAAAACAGTCTAAAAAGGTACAGTAATTTCATCCTCTAAGGAATGTTCTGGGAACAGAAGATGTCATCTAAAATGAATAATAGGTCACCTGTGTCTCTGGGTCGTCAGAGCCGATGCTGGCGGCACCCAGTTTGACCACGTCAGTGAGCTGTGTGATGGTCTTAGCTGAGGACTGGGCAGCTTGGGCTAGTTTGTCCTGACCGGATGCTGCTCCAGACACCAACATCTTAGTGTCCTCCACCAAAGCCTTCGCTGTCTTCAATATGTTCTCCCTGGGAGGGGGTGCGGGGAGAGGGTGGGGAGAGGGAGGAGAGAGACGGACAGATGAAAAGAGACCGAAGGAGGCGGTTAAATCTCTAAACTTCTACAGGTGTTACCATGGCTCATGGTTAAACATTTAAACGTAGTTTTTAAAAACTCCAATGGTCTTATTAATACCATCCTGCTATGAGACGACCCTCCACCAACACAAAGATATGTCAAAACTCTTTTAACCCATTCAAAATGATAGCTCTTAACACTAGAACCCTAAAGCAGTCATTTTGACAGCTTTTTGGTTTTTATTACTCTGCCATTAACTCTTGCCCACTCTGTCCTCCTAAATAAGTTTAAAAACACACCGCCGTTGTTAGAATTTTAATATCACAAGCAGAACTGGTGTAATAACCAGTTATAGGAGGGCATGTCATTAAAAAAAAATGTTTTCCCCCCTTGCCCCTCCTCCCAACAGTACGGCCTGCTCTGCTCCTCCTCCCAACAGTACGGCCTGCTCTGCTCCTCCTCCCAACAGTAGGGCCTGCTCTGCTCCTCCTCCCAACAGTAGGGCCTGCTCTGCTCCTCCTCCCAACAGTAGGGCCTGCTCTGCTCCTCCTCCCAACAGTAGGGCCTGCTCTGCTCCTCCTCCCAACAGTAGGGCCTGCTCTGCTCCTCCTCCCAACAGTAGGGCCTGCTCTGCTCCTCCTCCCAACAGTAACAGGGCCTGCTCTGCTCCTCCTCCCAACAGTAGGGCCTGCTCTGCCCTCCTCCCAACAGTAGGGCCTGCTCTGCTCCCTCCTCCCAACAGTAGGGCCTGCTCTGCTCCTCCTCCCAACAGTAGGGCCTGCTCTGCTCCTCCTCCCAACAGTAGGGCCTGCTCTGCTCCTCCTCCCAACAGTAGGGCCTGCTCTGCTCCTCCTCCCAACAGTAGGGCCTGCTCTGCTCCTCCTCCCAACAGTAGGGCCTGCTCTGCTCCTCCTCCCAACAGTAGGGCCTGCTCTGCTCCTCCTCCCAACAGTAGGGCCTGCTCTGCTCCTCCTCCCAACAGTAGGGCCTGCTCTGCTCCTCCTCCCAACAGTAGGGCCTGCTCTGCTCCTCCTCCCAACAGTAGGGCCTGCTCTGCTCCTCCTCCCAACAGTAGGGCCTGCTCTGCTGCCTGCTCTGCTCCTCCCCCAACAGTAGGGCCTGCTCTGCTCCTCCTCCCAACAGTAGGGCCTGCTCTGCTCCT